>NC_056736.1:741482692-741577692 GCF_019279795.1 Protopterus annectens
GCGCACTTTCGGTGAAGTGCACTTTCGCGTTAGTGTGCATCTACTACTGGATTTTCTAATAATGTAATTTTGATCTCGGGTAGTAGACCCATATATATATATATATATATATATATATATATAAATCCCATATTCAGGCATTACCGATAAACTTAGCAAACTGAATGTAAACCCCTTCATTGTAAGATGGGTTGCCAACTGGCTGATAAACTGGACACACTATCAAAGTGGGTGACTCCACATCAGCCAACGGGGTATCACAGGTGTCATTGCTGGGCTCCCTACCATTTGGTACATACTTCTCAGATATTCAGGTCAAAACTAAAGGGGTGTGGCTGACAAAGTTTGCAGACAACTGCAAACTAGGTGCAGTCATTGAATCCCTAAATGATGTCAGTATACTTCAGGAGGGTCTTACACAGACCAATGACTAGTGTCTTAGTCACGGTCTCAAAGTGAATGCAAAGAAAAGCATCATTATTCCCTTCACCACAAACAATGTCTCTTCATACTATCAAATCAATAATAATACCCTAAGTACCCATGAAGTAATAAGGGACCTAGGATCACAGGTTGACCGCAACCTTAACTTTGGGTTTGTGGGTTTGTAGAATGCAGTTTGCATTACTTTTAAGTACTCTAGGAATTAGCAATTAAGTTATAATTGTTGTAACTAAGACAACTCTTAAGAACTTGACTGTTTGAAGAAATTTCTGCTTTGCCTTGTACCAGTTTATTCCTTTTAATGTCTATTTTACTTTATTTGTGTACTTTGTATTTCTTACAACTCACTCATGTAATCTGCATTTTGTATTTTCCTGGAGTTTTCCTCCCCGGGACTCCATTGAAAATGGGCTCCTCATGGCCCAATGGACTATCCTGGCAAACAAACTGCAAATAAATAAATAAATAGTTTGTGGGTTTGTAGAATGTAATTATTGCATTACTGGGTATTTACCTTACACAGCAACTGCTTTATGGCATGACCTTAATGTCAAATACTTTAGTAGCAGCCTTGTGGATGTGAATTTTAGCTAACTGTTTTTTTAATTCTGAATTCAGTCACCGTAAGACTGCCAATTGTTATAACTACTTAACCTGGCTTGTACAATTCAATATTTATTCTAGCTGCAATGAATGTAAAACTATATAACTTCTGCTTAGCTATATTCTCATATCTCAGTTACTTGGATTATTTCAACTACAAAATAGCACAAGTATATTACTTGAACTACAGCAGAAATATTTATTGTAATAGTTGTTTTAACACTAAGACATCTTGGTTAATAGCTTACTATTTTTATGTGAATGTGTTATAGTGGAAGTAAGTCACTGAACTTTTGTCTCACATTTTTACAGATACTGCTTCAACTCCTGGAATAACACCTGCACTCTACTGCATATCCAGTTTAAACAAAAGTATGTTCCAAGCTCATACCACAAAGTAGTCTTACTTTGTCAAATGTAAAGGCTACCTGCATACCACTGAGACCCCCAACACTCTCCTATGTTAAAAACCTTGCCTCTTTGTCTCTCTCTGCCATCAATATGTTAGTCACTACCCTAGTGCCAAATCTCTTAGTTAGCTATACTCTTTTGTTTTCTGTTTGTGGTTTCCTATTAACTGTTTTTATCTTACTTTGAAAATGTGTGTATACCTCGCTATAACATCTCTTCCCTCTCTGCCTACACCTCCCTCACCATTCTACTTACCTGCTGACTCTCACTGTGTACTCCTTACTATTTCCCTCCTGGCCTGATGATTGTTTTTTTTTGTGACTGATGTTTTCTGGCCCAACCTGCTCTGTTCGCACTCACTACACTCAGGTTCACTCTGCTCCCCTAGTCTACCTCCATTCCCATCCACCCCCACTTTCCTTTCATTTATATTGGCTACACCTTGTTCCAACCCCTCCCACTCTCTCAACTTATCCAATTACAGCTGCCCCCTGTAAACTTCCAATCACTCCTCTCCAATACCTTCCTATCCCTTCGCTACATCTACTAATATATCAAATACTGTTTATACCTACCCACATCACAACCCCACTCTCTCATCCTCCTCCCTCTCAGTATATCTCCCACATCCACAGCATCTTAGTGTAGCTTCATCCTTTGATACTACCTTCCCTTAACCTACTAATGCTCCCTTCTTGCTCAGTCCTCTCTACTTTGTAAATTAATCTCTCCTTAATACTCTGTATTCATATTTTTTCATCTAATTTCTCACTCCTCTCCTCCCTAGTAAATAACCTCTTCCCCTCACACTTTTATCTTGCTCTCTGTCATCCTTCTACTATCATTATCTCATTTCAAACCATGCCCCCTCTACCTCTCATCAATCCTGCTTATGTACCTCTCTTTGCTTACCTCATATCATACACACCTTAATATTTTACATTCATCCCCAACCTACACTTCTCCTATACACCACAAGGAACCCTCCCTGCCCTTCCTAATTTGCCCCTCTCTCTTTAACTCTTCCTTCACACATCTCATCAAAATAAAACTTTTCTCTGTTTCTACCACATCCTTCAAGTCTAAATACAAACCCACTGGCTTCTAACTTTATGCAAATAAACATTCCCCCTTTTTCTAACAATATACTATCATCCAGTGATATCCACCCCAACCCAGGCCATTTAGCTCAACCACAACAAACACCTGTCTCATGAAACATTTTTCTACCTTTGATATTAATATACAAAGTCTACTAATAAAGTTACAAACTAAACTCCTTGATCACCCACCAATCACCACACATCCTGGCCCTATCTGAAACTTGGCTAAAATCACATATTTCTAACACTGAAATGCCACCCCCCCCCACTACAACATCTATCGTCAAGATAGAACCACCAGAAAAGGTGGAGGTCTCACAATTATGCATTCTGAACACCTTAACCTATCCCCCTGCCAATATCTTTGCCTAACTTTCAACCAGCTGAACTACTACTTCTAAACTGTCATCTCAACCTCCATAAAAAAATTTGCCATTGCCTCTATCTATATCCCACCTGGAAACAAGATTCCCATCTTCTAATCTATTCTAGCATGGATTTATATTAATATCCCTTATGAGACTTTACTACTAGGTGATGTAACTATCGACTGGCAAATAATATCCTCTACCTCTCCCTCCCTCCCTTCAAATCAACCTATATAGCTTCCATCAACTCATCACAACTCCTACCCGCTTCAACAACAACAATACCCATGGCACCACCTTAGACTGGATTCATACCTCTGACCCCACCCTATATCATGACCCCTGAGTCCTACCGAACTCCCTAAGTTGCCACCTCCCAATCCAAGTCCAATTTTACTCTTCCCAAATATCTAAATTCCATGATTTCAGAGGGCGTCGCAAGCTTAGTTCTTTCAATCCTGAAACCTTTAATAACAGGCTCAATTCCATAAACTCCCTCTTAATGAAGTGGTTCTACACTTTAATCGCATTTTTCTTGATATACTTGACTCTTTAGCTCCATTTAGAAATGTAAGAATCAAAGCCAACTACTCACCTTTGCTCACCAAAAAGCACCCTACATCTCATCAAAGAACGAGATGAGAACTGGAAAAAATGGCTAAAAACTAAATCGGCAACATTCCTACAAAAATATAAAGAACTAAGAAATCTAGCAAAAACAGCAACTAAAAAAGAAAGGAAAACATACTTTTATAATCCTCTGTTCTCCCAAAAGTCTAACCCCAACAAATTCTGGCATACAATCAATAAAATCCTAAATCCAGGTGAGTCTACCATCCCCAACCCCTACCCTAATAATTCTCCCTTAGAAACTGCCACCTTACTTAATACCCACTTCACTGAATCTATGAAAAAATTTGCTCAACCCTTAACACCACTCACTGCACATGCAACACAACCCCTTTCTCTCTTAACCCTATTTCCACAGCCTACATCAAGTCACTTCTACTAAAATTGAAACTTTGTTCTCCCTTTAACAATAAACTCTCCCCTCTTTATTAAACTCTCAGCTCATTTCATAGCCTATCCTGTCTCTATCCTAATAAATAGATATATCCAAGAGTCTACTGTCCCCAACGTCTGGAAATCTTTCTATACCACTCTGCTTCACAAAGGAGGTAACTCCACTGAGCCTTCTAACTACAGATGCATTGCCAGCCTATCTCCTCTATCCAAAAGCCTCAAAAATGTATTCACAATCAGCTTTTAACTCACCTTATTAATGAAAATCTTCTGACCCCCACTCAACATGGCTGTAGCCCTCACTACAGCACCTCCAATGCCATCCTATCTTTCATTCACACTATTGCTGAAGCCAGGGACAAAAACCTCTTCCTGTCTTGCCTCTTTCTCGACCTCTCTAAAGCTTTCGATACTGCCTCCCATTCCAAGCTACTTACTAAGCTTACTGACCTTAATCTCTCCCCTCTACTATTCACTGGTTCTCAAGCTATCAAATAGGCTCCAGTCTGTCAGATGGCAATCTGCTTGCTCCACTTTCCTACCTATCCAAACAGGTGTCCCTCAACGCTCAATCCTTGGCCCCCTCCTATTCAACATCTTCACCAATCATCTTTACTTCTCCTGCAACACCTCTTCCTTCATACAGTATGCCAATGACTCTACTCTTATCTCTTGTGCCCACATCTCTAAACTTCTTTCTATCACCCAAAACTCCTTCTCATACATGGAAAAATTGCTCACAGAGCATTAACTTATACTCAACCAGAAAAAAACTAAGCTCCTACTATTTCTTCCCAAACCTCTATGCCACCTTAAATCCAGCTTTACTATTTGTTTGCTAGATAACACCCTCATTAAAGCTAAGCTTCATACTAAGTTACTAGGTACAATAATTGATGACCAACTCAAATTTGACATCCATTTCCAACACTGTATCAAAAAACAAAAATTAAACTGGGCCTTCCCTACAGGAATAAGCCCACCCTTGCTCAAGCCTTTCTCCTTCCATGTCTCCTCTACAGTTCATCTAGCCTAACTCAACTCTAGTCAAACCTTCTCTCCAAACTAGAACAAGCTTACAATAACATAGCCAGATTCGCCAGTAACCAACCTTATAACTCCCATCATTGCCTTGTCCTGAAACAGCTATAATGGCTAGAATTCCCCCAGCTCTTACCACTTGCCCAGCTGCAGCTAACACAGTCCTACTCAACAAACTGCTAGCTTGCCCCTCGCACTCTACTTTAGTTTCCCCTTATACCCCAACCTGGTCTCTTTGTAGTTCCAACCAGCACCTTCTAAACATCTATAAACCCAACAAAATGTATGGTAAACTCCTCTAAAATCACTCTGTGTCTCTTGCTTGCAATAGGCTACCACCTCACATTCGTAGCATCACTAGTTCCAGCTGCTTTAAAAGTGAAGTCAGGCACTACTTTCTGAACTCAGAAGCCTGTCCTTGCCTAAATCCTCCATAATCTGCATTTTCCCTTCTTTTTCTTTTCACTACCTGTCTGCATCTAATAAGTCAATGACTAATCTTCTCACTAGACAATACTACATTATACTACTTGGGAAATATATGTCATTATTGTAAATACTTAAATGTACTAGTTGTATTTACTTCATTTTTTCTTTTTATTACAGTTATTTGTTTCACCTGATTACTGCATATGTAATTTTTGCTTATGTTGTATTGCTGCACTGTTTTTCTTGTGATTTGTATGTTGCCTACTATGTTATCTTTTTATGTTTCTATTGCTGGAGCTTTTCTCTTCACATCTCCACTGAAAATGAGCCATTGGCTCAGATGGACTAACCCAATTAACAAATGTCAAGTAAATAAATAAATAAATAAATAACAAACTTTGACCACCATGTGTCTACCATTGTAAGGAAAGCTGTCCACGTAGGTTACTTGATTAGTAATGGCATTGCCTCAAGTACAAAGGAGGTTATAACCTCCCTCACCTTGGCACTTATTCAGCCCGTAATTGAGTATAACACCCCATTCAGCATATACCATACTAAACACCTGCAGCAATTGGTGAGACTTCAGAGGTTTCTACCAAAGAAGATCAGGGGCCTCCAGCATGTGCCTTACATGGACCGACTAAAGTCCCTGTCACTATACTCTGTATTGTATGGACTTCTAACGGGAGACTTATGCTTGGCCTACAGAGCAACCTAATGAAATTACTGCATATCCGTAAATCAAATGGGTCTAGTGCTACCTTTTCCAGGGACTTAAATATGGCCTGTGACTTAAATAGGACTTGCTGGATGGACAGATTTATCTCCCAGCGACTGCCTCATCTTTGGAACTGGCTACCAATTCATGTGAAACAGAGCACCTCTATGATACTATTCAAGAGGAACCTGGACTTGAGGATGGGGCACTGTAAGTTCTTACAGGAAATAGTGCTCACAACCCTCCTGAACATGGACAGTCATCACTAAATGCAATCTTGGGTATTGACTAGTACTTCTACAGTATTACATTGGGTTGAAACAGCTCCTATGATCCTATGATATATATATATATATATATATATGTTTGTGTCTTTCGGCTTTTCTTGGTTAGGGGTCGCCACAGCAGAACTCCGGTCCGCTCATGATTGGTAGTTGATTTTTACGTGCCGAGTTACCAGCCCTGATGCACAACCTTCAACGAAGGTACGCCCATTCACGCATATCTCCACGCAGAAGATGCTCTAGCTGAGAATCGAACCGGACAGCATCATACTGTGATATATATATATATATATATATATATATATATATATATATATATATATATATATATAGGGAGCAGCTCACCCCAAAATGGGAGTGCTGGGAGGCTTGCACCCCTGTACAAAACATAAATTGTGGTATTTTGAGTTTCAATTCTTAGAAATCAATGTTTGCTGTTTGCTAGTTTTGGACTTCAGTATTTCGAACTGCATCCACACACACATACACACACACACACACACACACACACACACACACACACACACACACACACACACACACACACACACACGCACACATACATACTTCCATGAGCACATTGCAAAATATAAAAAGACTTGCATGAAAAAAGCTTTAACAAACTTTGTTTTACTGAAATAGCTATGACTTGCAGTAGACATATTTAATACACCTACACATGTCCTTTACAGTCACTATTTAAAGTATCCAGTGTTTGATTAGTCACTGATGCAGTTGTAACATCATTAAGTAAAATACTGTTTATTCAAAAACAGTAGCACATCAGTAAAAAGGCAGTTGCAATGTATAGATTAAGCAAAATAAAACATATTGTTGGTAGATAAAGAAAACAAAATGTGACTGCAGTTAAATTATAACTGAAGCATGGAACGATAGCATATCTCTAGAAAATAAATTATTCCCACAACACTTTGAGGCCAGTCTGTTCAATGGCCCCCAGAGACTCAGGATGGTGTTGCGGTTGTCCTCGTTCGTGACTTTATCTCTTGATCTGCATTTGCATCATTGATTTCTGCATTACATTCTGTCTCTACTTTCTTTTCTAAAGATGGTATTAGTCCCTGGGTAGCATTTTGTGTGCCTCTTTCAAATGGATCCTGTCCATTGAAGATAGCCCTCACAAGGAAATCTATGACATATGTGCAATAGCAATCATCCATTTTAAAAACATTAGCTTGCAGTCATTGTTTTCATGGTTGTAAATGTATCCTTGTAAGTTATTTAATTGTTTACATCACTTTGCTACTTAAATAAATAAACAGCGATATTTAATCACGGCATTAGAATATGTATTCTTATTGTTTTTGTCCTTGTCCTTTATTTTGCCACTCATTTTTTATTTGATTACTCCCACTAGATATGACCTATTTTTCAAGGGAGATCTGAGGTGGCATTCGTGTGACTAATTTGCCCAGGGCACTGAAAAAATTCCCTTAGATTTTTTGACTGAGCTTTTGTTTTTTTACTTATTAATAAATCAAACGACCTGTACTCTTTACTAAAAAAAGTAACAACATTTTGCAGCCACCTGAACTGCTGTCAACTCAGGCAGTTGGAAGTTCAGTTTAACTTATGTTTTGAACTATAGCAGCCTACATATTTTGATTTATAGTGTCAGTACCACAAAAATTAATCCAAGAAGTTGGCGCAGGCACAGAACCCATGCCCTTCAAATCTTCTTAGTCTTAGAGGAGCTACCTGCTGAATCACTGATACCATTTTCTCAAAGCATTTCTGTATATCATATTCTTGTTTTATTTGCTCTGGACTCCTTCTATCTCATTCTACTAATTCTAATCGTATTTACTCCCTGTTTTCCATCCATTTATGCCATGTTATTACTACAGGCCTGCAGGTTTATTCAGCTGAGCCCTAAATTTGTTTCTGGCATAAATTTCTCTGTTCATATCATAATTTCTTGGCCCATTTTGGCACTGCTTACTCCCTCCCTCATCTTCCAGTGTTTATAAGCCACTTCCTTTATATATATATAGCATGACCTCTACAAACTCATGGCTTTCTTTCAATGTGTGAATGATGCCATTGACTCGGTACAGCCATAATTCTATAAAAATGTGTGACTTCCCCCTCTTCTTTCTGTTCAAGTTCTCCCATCTAGAGACCAAGGCTTTTTCACACTAGGATAATCTTTTCATGTAGCACTGGCCTTTAGTATTTCAGACTTGGTCTATCCACTTACCTGAATGAACTTTCATTTCTGTGCAACGCTTCTGTAGTTTTGTCTGAGCATATTAAAAATATGGTGTTTTTGATGGATTCTGCTCTTTCTTTTAGTCCATTTCAACTGTAGATTGGAACTGTGCCACCAACAGCAGCAATATAAGATTAAATCCTGTCTAGCCTTAAAGATTTGACATGGTCCGTTTATTCTTTTTTTTTTCCTTTGCATACAGTTTATCCCTTCTTATTTTGGACAACAACTTGGTCAAAACAGCCGCCAGGAAACTTTCTAAATTACAGATATTAATGCAGATAAATCATTATGCAACATTTGGGATTGTTGGTAAATGTTATTTCTGTTACCCTATCTGAAGCAGATAGTTTTATTTTGTTTTATGAATGAAATGACACTCTTACAGAATTTGGAGAAGAGGTTTGACAGCTGGTAAAGAATGGCTCTTTTAAGTCTCAGAGGTGGTTCACCTTGTTGCCACTTGAATAAATACATAAGCAGGTAAAGAGAACGAGACTAATAGTTCCATTCTCGTGTTTGCGATTACATTCTACAACGATTGCGGCTGAAAGTACAGGTCATCACAATAGAACACTCGCTCTACTATTAAACTGGAAGAAGTGAGGATTCTTCTGCATTATGTAGCTCCCAAATGCTGCTGATGTTTAGCAGCATTAAATGAGTATAATTTGGAACTGTTATTGTGCCCAAGAAACACTGGCAAAAATTGTGACAGAATGTTCTAATGCCTGGTGCCAGCGCTTATCAGTGAGTTCCCAGACACATGGCTTGGGAGGTTTATTTGTTTATTTTCATTTGTTAACTAGGCAGGAAGACTGGTCCAAGGAACTTTTTCAGCAATGACCCAGGCCAGAAGGCAAGACACAGTACAACAGCAAAAAATAAACTTTTGTACAAGATTTACATAGCATATACAGGCAAAAACAGAATAATAATTGTATACAAGTAAAAACAAAATAATAGTGTATACAGGCCTAAATGAAATAATAATAGAGCAGCATTTGGCTTTTGTCCAGTCCCATACATCACAATCTGGATGTATACAGTTGTTAAATGGCATAACAATTACCTTTTGTACAATGCCAGGTATACTGTAGCTATATCAGGGTGGGGGAGACTAGAGAGGTCTTAGGGAAGAGTTCACTGCATGCCAAAGAGCATTAACCTGGATTGAAGTTGCAGTTACAAATGCACTCCTCAACAGCATGATTTTTAAGAAGTGATTTAAAGGACACCAGGTAAGACTTGAGCCTAATATCCTCAGGGACTGAGCTACAGCAGGCTGGTGCAGTTTTGAAAAATGCATTTTCAGTGCCAGATAGTTTGAAGGCTGGTCTTACCAGCTGCAGTCCTTGTGTTGATCTAATAAAGTTGATAGACTCTCTGATTTACGGTAAATGCTTAACAGGTGGACAATAATTTTCAAATAGCAGTTTGTGTATCACTGTACCACGTTGAACGGTGAATCTGGGGGCAACTGGTAGCCGATTCCTTTTTTGAAGGGTGATGCAGTACTGTTCTATATGATTGGCCTGGTGTATGGACCTGAGCACTTTGTTCTTGATGGTTTGGATAAGGTAAATGTTTTTGGCAGAGTGAGCTGGTAAATGGGTAGCCCATATTCTACTCTAAGTAGAAGCCTGTATAGTGCTATGGCCTGCCTTGTCTCTGAGGGTAAGAAAGTTGGATATTTTGTAAAAGATCTTTAATTGATGGATAACATTTTCTGCTTGTTTTTGAGTATGTGCCTGAAAGTTGAGGGTTTGATTGATTATAATATGTAGGTATTTCTGCATGTTAGTAACAGGTAGGGGGGTCCTTGTGGGGTCTAACATGGAATGGAATATTTAGTCTAAGTTTCTGGGTGGTTCCTAGTAACATGATGTTGGTTTTGTTAGTGCTTCCTGACTATTGGTGGCTAACCAGTTCCATATACACTTGAAATGTTCTTGGAGAACTGAGCTGATGTCAGATGAGTGGGTTCCAGCAGCTGTTACAATCTGCATACAGTGTGCAGTTGTTTTTACCAAGGTCCCATGGTAGGTCATTTACATATAGTGAAAATAGAAAAGGCCCTAGTACTGAATCTTATGGGACTCCTTTATCAATGCTACAGGTAGGTGATGCCCTTCTGCGATTCTGATAACTAAGATTCTGTTTGCCAGATAATTATGAAACCAGGAGGTCACTTTCTGTGAAAATCCACAGATTTCTAGTTTGTGCAGTAGGTGGGTATGGTCCACTGTTTCAAAGACTCATTTAAGATACAGGAATATAGCTCCTGTTAGGAGCTATATATCCATGTTTTTGTAAATTTGATTGGTGTGACAATCTTCTACTGGTAAAAAAAGGATTGAGGTTTACTTCCCATTTTTTAACTAGTAGTACTTTTGGATAATATTATATAAATATTTCAGAAAATAATTTAAAGAAGACTGCAGAAATATACGTTTAAAAGAAAATGATGACCTGTACAGAATGTGGTTCTGTGAAAAGAATGTCTACATATATGTCAATATATACTCTATATTTTATGCTTAATAAATATTTTAAGATTGTAAGAAAGATTATAGGTTTTAATTTTATATATTTATGCTGTTTTTGATTGATTAAATATGGAAATACTATGGCAGACCATAATCATTTACAATATTCCTCAAAATGTGATATATATATATATATATATATACATATATAAAATACAAGCTTTATATTCTGATACATGGTTCTAACTTAAATAATCTCAGAATTATAAAAGCAACAAAGAGGAGTTGGATACAGTTTGTTGTTGGGCTGTATATTATTTGGCATTTCGATAAACCCACTGTTACAAGACCTGAATATTTAATCTTCAGATTTTCCTAAGGTTGACAGATCTACAGTACACATAATGTAACTATAAATCATTGCATCATTAGTCCATGAATCTGAAAATGACAAAACATATCAATCATTTGACAGACTTACAGACATAATATATTTTCTACATCCCTACATGGGTTTATGTAAAAATATCGAGTTTTCAGAAACTCGAACTTCATTCAAAACCATATGTTCAGCTTTCCAAAACCTCTAAAGAAAAAAACAACAAAAATCTACCTTTTGCAGGGGACAAGCCCCCTGCACCCCACACCCTCTGCAAATTATATATTAATTTATTTAGCATTTGTTTACCAGGAAAGTCCGACTGGGACAGAGCCCATTTTTAGAGGAGGCCCAGGGAGAAATGCCCAGACATATGTCTTTGGAATGTGGGAGGAAACTGGAACACCTGGAGGAAACCCATGTGAATGCAGGTAGGGCATGCAGACTCTGCACAGAAGGCACCCCAGCTGAGATTTAAACTGGAGGACTATACCAACTCTGAAATCACACTGCAGTGGGGAAAAGGGTAAATCCCCCCATCTCCACTGTACTGAAATCTACATACAAATGCTTCAAGTTTTCAAAAAGTCAAACACATCGTCCCGACGATTTGAAGTTCGAGTTTTCAAGAACTCATTCATCTGAAATAAACCCCTCAAAATATACTAACTTCAACAATGTGCATCCTTGCGGTTAAGTAGATACTTTCCTACCTCTACAGAACTGTGATCTTACTAAACAACTTGATCATTTTTGATTAAACATGGGAATCAGTTAAAAAAATTACTCTGACCCATGGTTCATTATTCACAACATTGCATGGCTCAACAGTGTCCCCAGATGGCCTAACTATACACTCATTGGCTAATGAAGGGTTCCAAGAAATGATATATTACATAAATTATTTATTTATTTATTGGCATTTGTTTACCAGGAAAGTCCACTGGACCAAGAAGAACACATTTTCAGTGGAGGCCCGGGGATAAATGCTCCACAAAGGCAGTTAGTATAACAATTACATAATATTGGAACAGTTTGTATTAACTAGAAGCATAGTCATAACAGGCATTATAAATACAATAAAGTACAATATTACAATGTAGGTGGTAGAGAGGAATAAAGTCAAAACACAAGGCAAAGAAGTAAATCCAAGCAACATATTCTAGTACACTCTGATGTTAGTGTACACTCCAGAGTAGACTGCTGTGAGTGTGGAAGTGCGTAATATAGGTAGAATTAGAATAACTATCTAACGGTACATGTGTTAGAAGTAGGGAGATTAGTACTAGGAGTGAGGAGTGTGAAGATGTAATCGGAGTCAAGTTTTGGAGGAAGGAAGTAGATGAAAAAGGTGATTTGATGTAGGGAAAAGGAGTCAAGTCTTAGGAAAATGGAAGTTAGAGCATCTACAGTGCCATAGGGAAGGCCAATGCTGTTTCAGAGCTGTTTTGAAGGAGGAGATGTTATTGATAGTCCTAATAGCTAGCGGGAGGGCATTCCATAGTTTGGCGATAGAGAAGGAGTAGATCATTTGACCTGCTGAGAGTTTTGGTTTGTCAACTTGTTAGAGAAATTGCTTTTTAGATCTGAGTGATCAATTTGGGTGGTAGCAAGTTAGGATTGGAGATAGGGCTGGGTGGTCTGAAGTATTATATACAATTGTATGTGCTATGGTTAATTGCAGGTATGTTAGGTGATGTGGGAGTTCAAGTCAATTGAGTGATTGTAAGGAAGAGCAGTGATGGGATGAATATTTGGCATTGGTTGTGAATTTGGTGACTTTATTGTAACAGGACTCTAGCTTATTTTTTAGGGATAACTGGATATTGGTTAGGAGTTGGGCACCATATAGGAGTGAGGGGAGGAGGAAGGTATGGACAAGAGTATATTTGGAAGAGCAGTTAAGAAATATTTATGTCTATAGGGTGTGTCTTTTTGATAGAGGTTTGGACATAGAGATCAAAAGTAAGGTTTCATTTAAGATAACTCCCAGTAGTTTTGTATGAGGTACTACTTCTATGGTAGTCTTGTTTTGAAAGTATGTGATGAATTCAGTCTTATTTATGGATGTACTTTTCTTGGGGGTGAATAAGAGCAGTTTGTTTTTTTTTTTTGGAGGATTTAGAGAAAGGTGGTTAGTACCCCAAGGATCAGTCTTGGGGCCTCTACTGTTTGAGATATACTTTTCTGAAGTGCAAGCCAAAACCAGTGGTCTGTGGCTCACAAAGTTTGCAGATAACTGCAAGCTGGGCAATGTCTTAAATTCCCCTAGTGATGTGAACATCCTCCAAGAGGGCCTTACCCAAAGTAATGAGTGGTGTCAGAAGCATGGCCTTAAATTGAATGCCAAGAAATGCATTATTATCCCTTTTGGGGAAAATGGCATCCTATTAATTATCACATTAATAACAATGTACTAAGAACGCAATCAGTAGTGAGGGACTTGGGCACCCAGGTTGATAGCAACCTGACTTTTGACCACCACATTGCCTCCGTTGTACGGACTTTCTACATGGCCCACCTCATAAATAAGGATATTTCATCCAGGAACAAGGAGGTCATAACATTCCTGTACTCCTTCCTTATCAGACCCATTATCGAGTACAATGCCCCCTTTAGCATGTACCTTGCCAAGCCATGCAGCAGCTGAAAACACCACAGAGGTTCCTGACCAGGAAAATCCAGTGTCTCAAACACCTATCCCATACATATTGCTAAAAGCCCTGCCCCTCTACTCAGTCTCATACAGACTGCTCAGAGGTAACCTGTGTCTGGCATACAAGGCCATCTCAGACCCAGCCTTGCTGGAGTTGCTGCATATCTGTACGTCAAACTCCACTCATGCAACCCACATGCAAGGCCTTAACCTAGTCTGTGACATTATGAGAACTTGTTGGCAGGTTAGATTTATGTCCCAAAGACTCCCCCATCTGTGGAATAGACTCCCTCTCCATGTCAAGCAGAGTACCTCTCTGGCCCTCTTTAAGAGAAACCTGGATAACTGGATGGGAAATAGAAAATACACCCCTAGGATCCCACCTGTGTCCCTGCTGGACAGGGGAAACAGGTGCTGACTTTGAGGGAACATGGGTAAAATTTTGGCTAGGCTTACAAGGGCCTCCAGGCCAATAGCCTAGTATCATACTATGAACCTATAATCCATGTTTCAGTGGAGATGAAAGCATTCTGGGTTGGATGCAGGAGTTCAGTAATAGAGTTAGCAGAGCAGATTATGGCAGAGTCATCTGCATATTGATGCTATACCATTAATAAGATTGGACTGGAAGTCTTTGATGAAAATACTAAAGAGTAGGGGGCCTAATATAGAGCCTTGGGAGACACCTATGGATGTTTCAAGGAAAGGAGAGAAACAGTTTTGTCATTTAGTAGATTGTTGTCTGTTATTTAGGTAGCTAGTAAACCAATCTAACGTCGAAGGGGAGATACCTAGGTTTGAAAGTTTGGTGAGGAGCAGAGGGTGGGAAATAGTATCAAAGGCTTTAGAGAGGTCAAGAAATAGCGAAGATATGATTTTGCTGGCATCTCAGTCTTGATTGACTGTATCCAAGAATGATATAAGTGTGGTAGTTGTGCTGTGACCTGACCAGAAACCATGCTGAGTAGGGGAAAGAAGCTGGTTTTGAAGTAGATAGCTGAGAGATTGTCTATGATGCATTTCTCCAAGATTTTAGAAAGGGGGAGAGAATAGCAAATGGTCTAAAGTTTGAAATATCTGTGTTGTTGTCAACTTTGTGGAGGGGTAGAGTAAAAGATTTCTTCCAGATAGTAGGTATGTAGGCCTCCTGGATAGATCTGTTGATGAGTATGCTGACTGGATAGGCAATGGCTTTAGCATACATCTGAAGGTATTCTGTGGGAGGGGGGAGATAGTATTTTGCGAGGTGGGCTTTGGTGGGTGGGATTTACTGTCACTACTGATTTGGGGAAAGGTTGCTACAAGGCTTAATATTGTATTGATGAAATCAGCATTGAAAAGCAGAGTACCTCTCTGGCTATTTCATTAGGTGTTTTTTCTGGATCTGGACAGGGGTTGTTTTTGGGGCCAGGGTTTAGCAGAGATGAGATAGAGTTCCAAACTGTCTTTGGGTTTTGTTTATAACTCTTTTGCAGGCCAAGGTAGATTTCTTTTCTCACATTGTTGACGAGTCGTTTTTCTTGATTGTGTACCTGCTTGAATTGTGGGAGATCAGAGACATATATACCATTTTTTCCAAGCTTTGTCTCCATCAGTCATAATTTGTTTGGTAGATCTGGTGAGCCATAAGGCATGATTAGTTTTTATTCTCTTTTGTCTTATAGGGGCAAGATTATTTAGAATGTCCAGGAAAATAGAGTTAAAAAACTCAACAGCTTCATCAAGGGGTAGGACTTTTAATACATTCCACTTGATTTTTGCCAAGTTTTTATTTAGGGCTGTGGGGTTGAAATTAACTAGATTTCTTGTATATTTATATTTATGCTGACATGTTGGAGTGTTTTTGCATAGTATATAGGCTGGGAGGTGGTCACCGGTGCCGTAGGAAAGAGTGTCTGCTGCTGAGATTTTGGTTGAGTCGGAAACTAATATCCAGTCAAGTACTGAGCCGCCATCTTTGTTTTTTTGGGGTCTGGTTATGTCTGTAATTAGATGAATGAAGTTAAAGAAATGGATATCAAGGAGAGGGGATTGATTTGCGATATCTGACCAGTTTATGTCTAAGTCTCCAAGGATAATTGTTTCGTTTTTTTATATTGTTTAATATTCAGGCAAGAATGTCTTCTTCTAGCAGGGAAATGTTATCACCTAGGGGAATATATTTATTTATTTATTTGTCTTTTGTTAACCAGGTTAGTCCACTGGGCTGGTGGCCCATTTTCAGTGGAGTCCCGAAGAGAAAAGCTCCACATAAATGAACAACTTACAGAGTTTTAAATTTGCAATACATACATTCTAGACATAAAAGACATATAGCACAAGGTATCATGGTGCCATACATAATACATATAAACATCAGCAGGGATAACTGTAACAACTAACAAGAAAAAGTAGATAGCTTAGAGGGTAAAGAGAAAGCCCCCGGAATTTCATTAATGTTGTTGGACCAAGTTGGTAGAGGGGGGGAAGCAGCAAGTAGTAGAAGGGAATAAGTAGCGGGGGGGGTGGAAAGTTGTGGTGGGTCAAGAGAGTACAGAGAGAAAAAGGTAAGCAGTAGTGGGAGTGGGGGTGGGATGACTAGTAATAGTGGAAGAGGTAAGGTTTAGCTAGAGAATTGCTCAGAAATACAACTGAGGGTTCACAGTGCTGGTGTTTAAGAGAATATAAATTTGGGTTAGGAAGGACTATTGTACTGTAGAACAGCTGGGTGGGTAAGGGGTAAGAAGGGTGGTGACAGGTACAGGAGAGTGAGGTAACTAGGTAGCTTTTCGGGTAAGAAGGGTGGTGACAGGTACAGGAGAGGGAGTTAACTAGGTAGCTTTTCAACTGTATTTTGACAAGAGAGGAAGAGTGGATAGACTGTATATTGTTAGGGAGATTATTCCAAGTTTGAGACATAGAGCATTTATAAAGCAATTTGCCTATACTTTTATTGCATCTGTAAGTGCTTTTGTTTATGTACACCAAAAACGTCTTCAGATACATTTAAAAATCCAAACAGAACTGTTTAAATCTCACTCCATGAAGTTAGAAACACACCCAAAATCCATTACATCAGCCAGAAAGCTAAAGTCAGAAATTTAAAGGCATATACACACCATGACAAAGGCAATATATGCAGATACAAAAAGTATTTGTTGCACTTGTCCTAAAAAATTATTAAAAAATGTTATAAATAGTTAAATAAATGAGTGAAAAATATTGCAGTAATTCTGTTAGTAACGTTCCAAACATTTAAGTTTTAAAACTGGAGATATACTGATCATGTCATTCAAGTCCGGGTGCCTGTAGGCTTCCAGGCTCATCTGCCAAATAAGCTCCCGCTACACCAAGAAAGTTGACCACAAACCATCCCTCGGACACTTCTCCACCTTCTCTAATACACTGAAATTAAAGTAATGTGTTTCGTTCATCATAAGGTGCCTGTAAAGGGCACTGGTAATTTTTTTCTTTCTGATTTCATAAACATGCTCATAAATGCGGTTGCGCAACTTCCGCTCAATTTTTCCTATATAATAAGCCTCACAGTGTTGACATCTAGCTCAGTAAATAATTACTGCTGTCTGACAGTTGTAGCTCCCTGTTACAGAATAATCTTGAGTCCTCGGGTTAATCCTGTCCCCCTCCAGGATATATTTACATGTACTGCACATTCCACATTTAGCCATCTTGCCCCTAAGTGGCACCTGTGTTTTTTATTTTCCAATATGTCTTTAATGTTGTGACCCCTTCTATAAATAACCATAAGGTGAGCCCCCATGATTTTCTCTAAAAATATTCCAATTCTTATCTAAAATCCAGTTAAACTTATTACTTTCCATGTTGTATGTGGTTACCATAGATTCTGGATATTTATTTTTATTACGTGACCCTGTTACCACCTCAGTATCACCCTGTCTGTTCTCCATTGTTGGGATAGGTTGGTAAACCCCTATTTCTCTTTTATACACCACTTCCTCTTTACTTTCCTGCAACATTTGCACATGGTACTCCCTTCTACTGAACATCCTGAATAACAGTTCCAGTTCTTTGCTAAAATCAATTTCTGTTGTACATATTCGGGCCACTCTCACCATCTGTCCTTTCACCACTGATTTTTTTTGTTTAAATGGGTGAAAGCTGGTGTAATGTAATAGTGTATTAGAGTAAGTGGGCTTACGATAAAACCTAGCCATGTAACCCGCCTGCTCAAAGTCTTTTTCAGTCATCACATCCAAACAGGGCATTCTATCCCTACTGCTAGTATGAGTAAATTGCAAAAATTTTGCGCTACCATTGATGTACTGCAAGAATTTTTCCAAGTGTTCCTCATCTTCCTTCCATATAATAAACAAATCGTCCAGGTAATGCAGGTATATCTTAATACTATCCTTATATTCCTGCCCATAAAAATTGTGTGGTAATCCCATTGTAACATAACCACATTTGCCAGGAAAGAACCCACTGTTGACCCCATGGCCACCCCCTCTTTCTGCCTTTATATCTTTCCTTTGAAGCATATAACATTTTTACACAGAATGATTTCTAACATTTCCATGCATGTATTTATTTCTTCCTGAATGATCCCCTTCCTACTAAGGTAATTCCCTACTGAGTCCAAGGCTACCCCATGTAGTAGCACTGTGTAAAAGTCAAGTACATCAATTGTGACTAGTAAATAATTTCCTGCGAATTCTACATTGTTTAATTTAACCAAGAAATCCCACGAGTCTCGGCATGAATGTTGTACATCTTCTAATAAAAATGTATATTTCTTGTCAATCTTCTTTTGGCTTTTCCTGGTTAGGGGTCACCACAGTGGATCACTGTCTGCTCATGATTGGCAGTGGAGTTTTACAGTGTCAAGTTGCCAGCCCGGCACCCAACCTTCTACAGAAGGTACACACATGCACGCACTCACGCCTAGGGTCAATTTAGTGTGTCCAATCCACCTACAGCATGTCTTTGTGATGTGGGAGGAAACCGGAGCACCCGGAGGAAACCCACTTGGCCACAGGGAGGACATGCAAACCCCACACAGAAGGCACCCCAAGCCGAGGATCAAACCGGAGAACCTCTTGCTGTGAGGTGGCAATGCTAACTGCTGCATCACAGTGGCCATCCTGTATATTTCTTGTCAATAAAACGTGCTAATGGTATAGTAATGGAGCCCCTCCCCATTCACAATAGGCCTTAATGGTGGACTGTCGATGGATTTGTACACCTTAGGTACCCAAGAACATAGTGAGTTTTCAGGGGCATCACAACTGAGACATATTTAAATTCTTCCATATTAATACGCTGTTCAATAAACATATCCCTTAGTTGCGTTCTAATTAGTCTGTATGCTTTATTGAGCTCTGACAGATTGGATTGTTCATAAGCTTGACCTGCCAAAATTTTAAAACTACATTCATTATAGTCCTTTACAAACATTATAAAAAACCCCCCTCCCTTATCTGGTTGCATTCCCTGAGACCACATTCATACAGCAAGTTAAATAATCCCTTAATGTTATTTTCCATCGCATCAACACTGTGTGTATTTTTAAAATGCTTCCTCAACATTAAACGAAAATAAATTTCACAATATTTTTCAAATTGTGACAATAAGGTATACAGTGGGGGGCTGTACAAACAGCTAATTCTAAACATGTCATTACAAAATTGTTTATCTTTAAAAAGGATGTTAAAGTTCAACTTTCGAACAAAAACTTTTAAGTCCAAGATTACCTTGACAAGATCAGTTGGTTTTGCTGATAGATAGCTCAAACCCTGTGCAGAAATGTCAGCAACCTCAGTTCCCAATTCTATCGTAATGTAATTATAAAGTTAGTGTATTAGAGAATGTGGAGAAGTGTCTGAGGGGTGGTCCATGGTCAACTTTCTTTGAGCAACGGGAGCTTATTTGGCAGATCAGGCTGGAAGCCTACAGGCACCCGGTCTTGAATGACATGATCAGTATAGCTCTAGTTTTAAAAATTAAATCTTTGGAACATTACTAACAGAATTAGTCCAATATTTTTTACTCATTTATTTAACTATTTATAATATTTTTTTGATTATTTTTTAGGACAAGTACAACAAATACTGTTTTTATCTGCATATATTCTTTTTGTCATGGTGTGTATATAACTTTAAATTTCTGACTTTAGCTTTCTGGCTGATGTAATGGATTGTGGGTGTGTTTCTAACTTCATGGAGGGAGATTTAAACAGTTCTGTTTGGATTTTTAAATGTATCTGAAGAAGTTTTGGTGTACAAAAATGAAAGCGCTTATACCTTTAAGGATTAAAGCTGGTTTTACAAAAATACCTTTTTGGTTGGACGTCTCATTCTCCGTGATGCTGTGGACTGTGTTTTTTGCTGGTTTGTTTGCTGGGTCTGCCTTTTTAACAGTCTGTTTGTGTTTCCACCATGACAGTGGGGCGAGAGATGGCTTTCCAATCTTTATTCAGTGGTTCATCGGAAATTGACCTGGCTAGTGAGATATCTACTTTATAGCAGACAGTTGGTCATCTCACTCTTCTTGTACAACAGCTTATGCAGCGTGTGGATAAAACTTCTAATCCAGAACCGTTTCAAGGTAGCATTAACATGGTTGAAACTACTCTGCAGGCTGATACCTCGAGCACTGGAGGGACTATACAGCCAGGACAGGTATTTCAAAACTGTGCAACTTTTTACCAGAATAGCAGTAATGGGAGTATTATCAATGCCCAGGTCCCGAACCTTATGGAATGAATCGGGGCTATTGTTGATTTTGAACACACCTAAACCACTGGCGACAGCAATGATTTATGTGGCTTGTTGGACAGGCTTGATTACAAACTTTTCAAACTTAAAAAGGTGCAGTTGGAAAATTTTTACTTTATCAAGAACATCAAGGTGAAAAGGGTACCCAAAGGATTTCAGCAATGGAGTTACCCCACAGGCTTGGAGAAGGATTGGCAACTTCATAAGGAATTACTAGACTTATTCGACCATCAGGGGTGTGAATATATGGAACTTGTGGTAAAATACAATTCCATTCTTGTGGAAAGGTTGTCAGCTGAAATGACGGAGATTAATGACAGGGTGCTTAAACATCATCAATATGCTCAACTTAAATCGGAAATGCCTGTATCTTTTCCAACATTGAGCACAGCATTATTAAATTTAAAGGGTACATGTTGAAGAAATTTGATAGAGACAGAAGGGACTATCTTAACAGTTATACTTACCCATTACCTCCAATCTCCCAGGCTTGGGTGAGCGTATTTTAAATAACAACAGTAAAAATGATGGGTGGAACAATGGACATGTAACTGGGGGAGCATATTCTGGGTCTGCAGAAGTAAGATACACAGAAAACAAACCAGCTGTGGGAATGATTACAACAATGAATCAGGGGCAGGATTTTTCCGAGTTATGGAGGTCGGAATGGATTCGTTAAAAGCAAGGGAATCAGCAAACCAACCACAACCCATGGAAGAGACCTCAGGGAATAAAGCAATTTGGCAGACAGTACAATCTCCCTCCCCACAGGGGAATGTCAGGAACACAAACAGCATGATGGTGGATCATCAGAATGAAGTTCGTGTGAATGAGACCCATAATGACCGAGTGGGGAGCTTGGTGAGGATTATTAATAACCAAGAAGGGGACTTTAAACTTTATAATTACACTGGGATAGAATTGGGAACTGAGGTTGCTGACATTTTTGCATGGGGTTTGAGCTATTTATCAGCAAAACCAGCTGCTCTTGTAAAGGTAATCTTGGACTTAAAGTTTTTGTTCAAAAGTTCAACTTTAACATCCTTTTTTAAAGATAAAGAATTTTCTAATGACATCTTTAGAATTAGCAGCTTGTACAACCCCCCCACTGCATCCCTTATTGTCACAATTTGAAAAATTTTGTGAAATTGATTTTCATTTAATGTTGGGGAAGCATTTTAAAAATACACACAGTGCTAATGCGATGGAAAATAGCATTAGGGGATTATTTAACTTGCTGTATGAATGTGGTCTAAGAGCAATGCAACCAAATAAGGGAGGAGGGATTGTTTTAATGTTTGCAAAGAACTATAATGAACATATTTTTTTAAATTTTACAGGTCATGCTTATGAACAATCCAGTCTGTTAGCGCTCAATAAAGCATACACACTAATTAGAATGCAACTCAGGGATATGTTTATTGAACAGCGTATTAGTATGAAAGAATTTAAATACCTTTTGGTTGTGGCCTTCCGAACACCCACTATGTTCTTGGGTACCTAAGGTGCATGAATCCATCGACAATCCACCAGTAAGACCTATTGTGGATGGGAGGGGCTCCATTACTATACCATTAGCAGATTTTATTGATAAGAAATATAAATTTTTATTAGAAGATGAACAACATTTATGCCGAGACTCATGGGATTTCTTGGCTAAATTAAACAATGTAGAATTTGCAGTAAATGATTTACTAGTCACAACTGATGTATGTGACTTGTACACAGTGATATCGCATGGGGTAGCCTTGGACTCAGTAAAGGATTACCCTAGTAGGAAAAGGATCATTCAGGATGAAATAAATACATGCCTGGAAATGTTAGAAATCATTCTGTGTAACAATTTTAAATACTTCAAAGGAAAGATGTACAGGCAAAAAGAGGGGGTGGCCATGGGGTCACCAATGGGTTCTTTACTGGCAAATGTGGTTATGTTACAATGGGAGTACCACACAATTTTTGGGCAGGACTATGGGGATAGTATTAAGATATACCTGCATTACCTGGACAATTTGTTTATTATATGGAAAGAAGATGAGGAACACTTGGAACAATTCTTGCAGTACATCAATGGTAGTATGGCTTTTTTGCAATTTACTCATACTAGCAGTAGGGCTAGAATGTCCTATTTGGATGTGATGATTGAAAAGGACTTTGAGCAGGTGGGTTACATGGCTAGTGTTTATCATAAGCCCACTTACTCTAATACACTATTACATTACACCAGCTTTCACCCATTTAAACACAAAAAAGCAGTGGTAAAAGGACAGATGGTGATGGTAGCCCGAATGAGTACAACATAAATTGGTTTTAGCAAAGAACTGGAACTGTTGGTCAGGATGTTCAGTACACAGGAGTACAGTGAGGAAATGTTGCAGGAAAGTAAAGAGTAAGTGGTGTATAAAAGGGAAACAGGGGTTTACCAACCTATCCTAACAGTGGAGAGCAGACAGGGTGATACTGGGGCAGTAACAGGGTCGCATAATAAAAATAAATATACCGGAGCTATGGTAACCACATACAACATGGAAAGTAATAAGGTTAACTGGATTTTAAACAAGAATTGGAATATTTTTAGAGAAAATCATGGACTTTGGCAAATCATGGGGACTCACCCTATTGTTATTTATAGAAGGGGTCACAACTTTAAGGACATGTTGGAAAAGAAAAAAAAAACACAGGTGCCACTTAGGGGCAAGATGACTAAATGTGGAATCTGCAATACATGTAAATATATCCTGGAGGGGGACAGGGTTAACCTGAGGAATCAAGATTATTCTATAACAGGGAGCTACAACTGTCAGATAGCTTGAATTTTCTACAGAGCTAGATGTCAACACTGTGAGGCTTATTATATAGGAAAAACTGAGCGGAAGTTGCACAACTGCATTTATGAGCATGTTTATGAAATCAAAAAGAAAAAAAAATACCAGTGCCCTTTATAGGCACCTTATGATGAATGCAACACATGACTTTAAATTCAGTGTATTAGAGAATGTGGAGAAGTGTCTGAGGGGTGGTCCATTGTCAACCTTCTTGGAGCAGCGGGATCTTATTTGGCAGATCAGGCTGGAAGCCTACAGGCACCCAGGTTGAATGACATGACCAGTATACCTCCAGTTTCAAAAATTAAATCTTTGGAACATTACTAACAGAATTAGTCCAATACTTTTTACTCATTTATTTTACTATTTATAACATGTTATGATTATTTTTAGGACAAGTGCAACAAATACTATTTGTATCTGCAAATATTCACTTTGTCATGGTGTGTATATGCCTTTAAATTTCTGACTTTAGCTTTCTGG
This sequence comes from Protopterus annectens, assembly GCF_019279795.1. Lineage (NCBI taxonomy): Eukaryota > Metazoa > Chordata > Ceratodontiformes > Protopteridae > Protopterus > Protopterus annectens. The sequence goes on from NC_056736.1 coordinate 741,506,919, forward strand.
CTGATGTAATGGATTGTGGGTGTGTTTCTTACTTCATGGAGGGAGGTATAAACAGTTCTGTTTGGATTTTTAAATGTATCTGAAGAAGTTTTTGATGTACAAAATGAAAGCACTTATACTTTTAAGGATTAAAGCTGGTTTAAAAAAAAAGCTTTTGGTTGGACACCTCATTCTCCATGGTGCTGTGGACTGTGTTTTTTTGCTGGTTTGTTTGCTGGGTCTGCCTTTTTCATGGGTCTGTAGGTATCAAGAAGGTGTTGGTCAGTGCTACGGAGAGATCGAGAAGGAAGGTATGTATGGGGATAGGAAGGTGACAGGGAGGGGCAGTCAGCAGGTTTGTAGAGTAGAAAATGTGTCATTTGAATTTGGGAAAGTTGGAGCAGTTGAGGGAATTCAAGTTATTCCAATTGTTTGACGGCTAGGCAGTGGTGGGATTTATAGGGAAAGTTGCAGGCAAATCTAGCTATCTGGTTGTATGTTTGATTGAGTTTGGTTAAAAGATTTGCTTGGAGGTGGACAAATATAGTGGAAGCGTAGAGTAGGCAGGGGAGGAGGAGGTAGGGTTGAGCTAGGGAGGTCTTAGAGGAAATTGATAAGAATTTTTTTTGTTTCTGTACAATAGACTGAGTTTTTGATTGATATTTTTGATGGATTATTGGATATGAAGGTCAAATTACAGGTTATCGTCATTGTATATTGTATATATAGCTGTGATACAGAGATTCATGGAATTATTCAGTCTTAAGAATGATACTAGTATCTCTGCTGTGGAAAATTTTGGAATTGGGTTGGAATAAGGAACAACTGAGAAGGTACTTGAGTAGAGTATGGCAATACCTCCTCCTCTTTTGTGATGTTTGTCAGCCCTTAGACAATTGTCACCTGGAGGAAGGAATTTAGTGTCTTTTATGTATGGCTTCAACCATGTTTCAGTTGCTGCAATTATGTCTGACTTACTTAGTGTTATCCAGGCATGGAATTCTAGTATTTTTGTTTCTTACACTTTGCAGGTTGAGGGTTGTAATATTAAGTGTTTTGTATGAGTTGGAAGGGCTGAGAGTGGGAGGTTCAGGTACTGGGTTTGGGTGGATGTCTCCACACTGGCTTAACTTGGATTGCATATGAGGATAGTTAAGGGGTGGTTGAATTCTTTTTGGGCAGTTGTTGAGATATATATTGCTTAGGGTAACTTCTCCTTGAGGAAGTGACTTATATTTGGCATACAGTAGTATATTTGGTGTGAATAGGCTGGGGGATATGTCAGAGTCACTAGAGAGAAGTGAGGATTGGGTGTAAGTTATACGAGACCTAAGAGGTGTGAAGGAACTATGTAGTGATGTTAAGTGAGATAGAACACATAGGGCCAGGAAGAGGAGAATTGGTATGAGATATAGTGGATTGGGTATAGTACTATGGAAGAGGAAGTAAGAAAGCAGTAGTAGTAGTAGTAAGTTAGGAATATTTTTTGATGAGAGGTTACATTTAACTAGATGTACCTAGGCAAGGGCTGAGGAAACAGTAAAGGTGTTAGTGATGAGGGAAGAGATAAGATGATTCGGGTGGAGGTGTTGATTGGTTGCTGGATTTGGATGGGAGGGGTCTCGCTAAGTATTAATGTAATTGATTTAGGGGTGGGTAGGAATGGGGGTTGGATTAGTAAATGCTCCGGGCTGGCCCAGGCAAGGTGGAGTCTGGCTCAGAAAACCAATCAAAAATGCAGGTAGTTTGTTGCAGAGAAACCACAAGGTAAAGTGGGAAAGTAGGGTAACAGAGAAAGATAGCAACAGTGATAGAGGGGAATTAGAGAAGAGACTAGAGGCATTATGGACAGTGATGGGAGAGTGTGGAGGGGGATAGAGTGTGGCAGATGTAACAGGAGAGAGAGAAGTATAGTAGGTACTAGGGCTATAGAACACAAAGACTAAGCGCTTAGTGCAGTTGAAACAGAAACTAAAATATAAATATTCAGAAACTTTTGGGAACTCTGTTAATAAATAAAATTGATTTTTGGCAGAAAAAAGGTAGACTGTGACATTTATAATTAAATGTCACATCTATTTACTGTAGCATATTGTTACTTGGGGTAAAGGCTAATGTCATTAATGGATGGTAAGTTCATAGGTTCAAAGGTAAGTACCAAGCTAGCTGCCCTTAAGGTAGTTTGAAACTGCTTTATTTAAATTATTGCCATAATCTCTGATTATGAGGAAAACTTAATTTCAAAACTTGTGCAAGAATATTATGCTCATATAACCGCTCCTGATTTTCTCCTGATTGCCCTTGCTATCATTAACAAGTACCAAAGTACAAAATCTGAAACCCATGAAGTTTATGGGCCCAGTTACAAAAGAGTTGCTTTCAGTGAAAATGGCAACTTACACTGGGAGCAGGCTAAGAGCAGGTCTTTTGGAATCTGGTCCATGTAGCAAGCCTGTTTACAGATTGACCTTACACCGAAGTAAGTCACTTATACTGAGAGCAACTCTTTTGGAATATGGATGGAGGAGTGGTGCAGCGGTAGCATTGTCGTCTCACAGCAAGAGGTTTTCTGGTTCGATTCTTGGCTGGAGTGCCTTCTGTGTGGAGTCTGCATGTTCTCCCTGTATTCCTGTGGGTTTTCACTGGTTTCCTCCATGTTGCAACAATGTGTCTAGAGCATTTCTCTCCAGGAGTCTGCTGAAAATTTGCTTCATTCCAAGTCAGACTTTCCTGGTAAACAAATGTTAAATAAATAAATGGCCCTGGCTGTTTGTAGGTTCATAGATAAGTACTAGACTAGCTGCACTTGTGAGCCAGTTTAAGTCTAATAATTTTCCCTTTGGATGCTTGAAGTAACCTATAATATTTGGTGTTAGATTAGCCTTATCTATCTCATGGCTGATAATTATAAATTACCCCTCATGAAATAAACTGGCATCATACCATAGCTAATTTGAGGTGACCTATGCAAGGGATAAAACATTTAGGAGCTGCCCCTGTCTATTAATAGTACATGGGGCAGTCCTGGGGTAAATTTTCTGTTTCCCATCCATAGATCTAAGTTGTGATTGGATATGGACAGGGACAAACTTTGTTTAACATGGATAGGGAGCCTGTTCCAGAACAGTAGTGTTCTCTGTGAGATATCTCTGTCCCTCCAAACTGTTCTGTTGGTATTACAGAAGAGGTATTTCTGATGCCATTTGACTTACTGATGTGTACAAGATCCATCAGTAATGGGTCCAAAGATGCCCTGTATGCCAGAAGCAGGTCACCTCTTAGCAGTCTGTAGGATACAGGGTATAGTGACAGGGTATGATTTGGTGCATGTAGGACATGTTGTTTGGGCCTTGTATCCTTTTAGTAAAGTATTGCCAAGCATGTTCCAGTTGCTGCATGTGTCTGGACAGATACACGCCAATGGCATTATACTCAGTGCTGAGTGATGTGGGACAATAACAACCCTACATCTAGACACAATTTCTTTGTTTATAAGCTGGTCAGTATAGAAAGACTTTCTTACGAACATGGACACATTGGTTAAAACTTAAGTCACCACCCACATAAGTTCACAAATCCTGAGTAATTGGGTCAACTCTTAGGGGCGTATTGTCAATGTGGTAGTTACAATAATAATGTTCAGTTACAATAATGCATGTAAATTTCTCTTCATTTTAGCAGGGTGCACTGTTGATACATTTTAGCACAAGTAGACCTTGCAAATATATTTTCAGCACAAGCATCTGTACAAATCAGTTTGATATACAAATGACATATAATTGTTTACAAAATTCCAACTAGCTGTGCAGGCACAAGTCATATATTCTCTGCCCTACTTCTCCTAGCATGGCTGGCAGCACATCCTATTATCGCCCCCACAGCCCCTGATAAATATATATATATATATATATATATATATATATATATACCATCTCTGAGACTGCACAAAAGCAGGGTAAGGACAAATTTCCAGGCCCTACTGTAATGAGATCTCACACAAAAAGCAACCAGCAGGATGAAAAAAAAAACTCTGTAAGGGCTTTTGCTTTTCTAAGCATCCATTCTTACAGCATGCAACATTTTTTATATCATAAATATTTTAAAACGTGTTTTTATTATCTATATTCACTTATAGATACTTCTTTTCAATATTTCACCAGTGTATTCTACTAGTTTTAACTTTACAATATTTTCTTCTTGGCTGTTGCCCCAAAATGTAGTTTATACCTCTTTCTGCTGTCTCCCAAATGGCTATGGCTCCTGGATACAGGAGATGGCCTCATGACTCCATGTGTATTTTATGTACTTCCAACAGTAACTCCATTGCCATAATCTCCATTTCCACATTTCTCCATTGTTCTCACCCATAACCTTTCATCCCAACAACTAATTACCTTGTTGTACTCAGTGTCAAACTTATTCTGTCATCTTTTATACCCTTATATTATCTCCTGTCTGCCCTACTTCTCAATCATGCCTCGTTCTCCTCCCAGACTATCTTCTATTTTTCCATTTATCTACTCCACAAATACCCTTATTAAACTTGATATGGCCTTGACTCTTATACCCCATCACTTCTTTCATTAGCTGCAAAAAAAAGAAAAAACAATTATTGTAATGTTCTCTGGAATCTGGATTCCAGAGACCATTATCTTCAAGTCTTAGAGTGGACCTCCATACCTCTCTAGCCTACTTACACTTTTGTTGCAGATGGAATAACCCAGCCTGCTCCTTCCCACACTCTACTGGCAGCCATATTGGACTCCCTACCTTCGTAACCCATCCAGCGATAGATACAAGTAATGTAAAAACTGCATCAACATGCCATACAACTTTTAAATTTTTACTGCTCTTACATTCTCCAAGAGTTTTTTTTCCATTTCCCTTCTGCCAGCAAAACAGGAGACCTTCTCCTCCCAAGCCTTCAGAATTTTCAACATCACTTTTTCCTTTCTTTGTTTCTTTATTTTCTGATCAGTCATTGCTCCCCTTAACTTCAAAAATCCTAACCATTTCCTAACTGCTACTTCCATGTTCTGCCCTTCCATCTCTTCAGAATTTTCTTTATTTAAAAGCATTCCTCTCAGAAATACTGACATTTCAGCTGGAACTGTTTCTCCATCTTTTCAAATATCCTTAACCTCTACTCCTTTCTTATTTATTTCTCATTCATTACTTGGTCTGGGCATAGATTGTCCTTTCAGTAATTATTGCTCATTTTTCACAGGGGCGGCTTGTGGCATCGGGCTGCCGGACTGCAGCCCCCTCAGCTAGACAGCTGAGTAGTTGTTTAGAAGTTTATTTTGTTTTTTAATGTAAAAAAAAAAAAAAAAATCTTTTTTTCCACTTTATTTCGAGTCCGCGACTCGAAAGTACACGTATGTGCATTGCGCACTTCAATCGATTCGCAACAGCGTTTTTTTTTTTTTTAAATGCTTGCAATGTTTTCATTGCAGCCCGGAGGAGCAAAGAAGGCATCATTGTGATGCCCAGAAGTCTATGCGGTTGAGACACAAACCGCATAGCTATGGAAGGGGCTCGGACTGCGACGTCCGCAGGCACGTACATGACATGCTTGCTGGGCTAAAGGCTGCTGATTGGTTGTCACTCTCTTCCCGGGCTTTATGTGCTGGGAAAAGAGCGAGAATCAAACAGTAAGCCAGTTGTGGGATTGATTCGGTCGTGACTGAGTCAGTCACACAGGAAGGATTTTAATTTGCCATTGGATTTTTTTATTTTTTATTTTGCTGAAGAACAGAAGAAAGAAGTAGTAGAAGAAGAAAGAACTTAGAAGAAGAGAAGAAGAAGAAGAAGAAGAACAGAGTGAAGGTGCAGAAGTATACCAGGTAAGTAGGAAGGGTAAGCTAAGGGTAAGCAAGCCAGTAGGCTGGTGTACTGTATCTGGTAGCCATTAACGGAAGACAAGGAATGGGTTGTTGATAGAACAATACGATTAACCTTTCTTAAAAATATTTTGTGTTTGTGTGGAAAATAATCTTGGCCATTTCAGTTTCTGTTGGTTACTTTACACTGGAGGACACTGGGCTCTGTCTAAGGTCAGTAAAATCAGGAGCAATTGATTATAACTATTATCTGTAGCTGAATAATTTAAAGGTCAGTCAGGTCTGGTAGTAGTTGCTAGCTATGACTTGAAGAAACAGTAAATATTTGTCATATACTTTTAAGGCTAACAGTTTTTTTTTGGCCCTCTTTTATAGGCACCTTATGATGAATGAAACACATGACTTTAAATTCAGTGTATTAGAGAATGTGGAGAAGTGTCTGAGGGGTGGTCCGTTGTCAACCTTCTTGGAGCAGCGGGAGATTATTTGGCAGATCAGGCTGGAAGCCTACAGGCACCCAGGCTTGAATGACATGACCAGTATACCTCCAGTTTTAAAAAATAAATCTTTGGAACATTACTAACAGAATTAGTCCAATACTTTTTTTTACTCATTTATTTTACTATTTATAACATGTTTTGATTATTTTTAGGACAAGTGCAACAAATACTATTTGTATCTGCATATATTCACTTTGTCATGGTGTGTATATGCCTTTAAATTTCTGACTTTAGCTTTCTGGCTGATGTAATGGATTGTGGGTGTGTTTCTTACTTCATGGAGGGAGATATAAACAGTTCTGTTTGGATTTTTAAATGTATCTGAAGAGGTTTTTGATGTACAAAATGAAAGCACTTATACTTTTAAGGATTAAAGCTGGTTTAAAAAAAAAACTTTTGGTTGGACATCTCATTCTCCATGGTGCTGTGGACTGTGTTTTTTTTGCTGGTTTGTCTGCTGGGTCTGCCTTTTTCATGGGTCTGTAGGTATCAAGAAGGTGTTGGTCAGTGCTACGGAGAGATCAGGAAGGAAGGTATGTATGGGGATAGGAAGGTGACAGGGAGGTGCAGTCAGCAGGTTTGTAGAGTAGAAAATGTATCATTTGAATTTGGGAGAGTTGGAGCAATTGAGGGAATTCAAGTCATTCCAGTTGTTTGAGGGCTAGGCAGTGGTGGGATTTATAGGGAAAGTTGCAGGCAAATCTAGCCATCTGGTTGTAAGTTTGGTTGAGTTTGGTTAAAAGATTTGCTTGGAGGTGGACAAATATAGTGGAAGCGTAGAGTAGGCAGGGGAGGAGGTAGGTTTGAGCTAGGGAGGTCATAGAGGAAATTGATAAGAATTTTTTTGTTTCTGTACAATAGACTAAGTTTTTGATTGATATTTTTGATGGATTGTTGGATATGAAGGTCAAATTACAGGTTATCGTCATCATATATTGTATATATAGCTGTGATACAGAGATTCTTGGAATTATTCAATCTTAAGAATGATACTAGTATCTCTGCTGTGGAAAATTTTGGAATTGGGTTGGAATAAGGAACAACTGAGTAGGTACTTGGGTAGAGTATGGCAATACCTCTTCCTCTTTTGTGATGTTTGTCAGCCCTTAGACAATTGTCGCCTGGAGGAAGGAATTTAGTGTCTTTTATGTATGGCTTCAACCATGTTTCAGTTGCTGCAATTATGTCTGACTTACTTAGTGTTATCCAGGCATGGAATTCTAGTATTGTTGTTTCTTACACTTTGCAGGTTGAGGGTTGTAATATTAAGTGTTTTGTATGAGTTGGAAGGGCTGAGAGTGGGAGGTTCAGGTACTGGGTTTGGGTGGATGTCTCCACACTGGCTTAACTTGGATTGCATATGAGGATAGTTAAGGGGTGGTTGAATTCTTTTTGGCCAGTTGTTGAGATATATATTGCTTAGGGTAACTTCTCCTAGAGGAAGTAACTTATATTTGGCATACAGTAGTATATTTGGTGTGAATAGGCTTTGGGATATGTCAGAGTCACTAGAGAGAAGTGAGGATTGGGTGTAAGTTATACGAGACCTAAGAGGTGTGAAGGAACTATGTAGTGATGTTAAGTGAGATAGAACACATAGGGCCAGGGAGAGGAGAACTGGTATGAGATATAGTGGATTGGGTATAGTACTGTGGAAGAGGAAGTAAGAAAGCAGCAGTAGTAGTAAGTTAGGAATATTTTTTGATGAGAGGTTACATTTAACTAGATGTACCTAGGCAAGGGCTGAGGAAACAGTAAAGGTGTTAGTGATGAGGGAAGAGATAAGATGATTCGGGTGGAGGTGTTGATTGGTTGCTGGATTTGGATGGGAGGGGTCTCGCTAAGTATTAATGTAATTGATTTAGGGGTGGGTAGGAATGGGGGTTGGATTAGTAAATGCTCCGGGCTGGCCCAGGCAAGGTGGAGTCTGGCTCAGAAAACCAATCAAAAATGCAGGTAGCTTGTTGCAGAGAAACCACAAGGTAAAGTGGGAAAGTAGGGTAACAGAGAAAGATAGAAACAGTGATAGAGGGGGAATTAGAGAAGAGACTAGAGGCATTATGGACACTGATGGGAGAGTGTGGAGGGGGATAGAGTGTGGCAAACGCAACAGGAGAGAGAGAAGTAGAGTAGGTACTAAGGCTATAGAACACAAAGACTAAGCGCTTAGTGCAGTAGAAACAGAAACTCTAAAATATAAATATTCAGAAACTTTTGGGAACTCTGTTAATAAATAAAATTGATTTTTGGCAGAAAAAAGGTAGACTGTGACATTTATAATTAAATGTCACAGCTATTTACTGCAGCATATTGTTACTTGGGGTAAAGGCTCATGTCATTAATGGATGGCAACTTCATAGGTTCAAAGGTAAGTACCAGGCTAGCTGCCCTTAAGGTAGTTTGAAACTGCTTTATTTAAATTATTGCCATAATCTCTGGTTATGAGGAAAACTTAATTTCAAAACTTGTGCAAGAATATTATGCTCATATAACCACTCTTGATTTTCTCCTGATTGCCCTTGTTATCATTAACAAGTACCAAAGTACAAAATCTGAAACCCATGAAGTTTATGGGCCCAGTTACAAAAGACTTGCTTTCAGTGAAAATGGCAACTTACACTGGGAGCAGGCTAAGAGCAGGTCTTTTGGAATCTGGTCCATGTAGCAAGCCTGTTTATAGATTGACCTTACACCGAAGTAAGTAACTTATACTGAGAGCAATTCTTTTGGAATATGGATGGAGGAGTGGTGCAGCGGTAGCATTGTTGCCTCACAGCAAGAGGTTTTCTGGTTCGATTCTTGGCTGGAGTGCCTTCTGTGTGGAGTCTGCATGTTCTCCCTGTATTCCTGTGGGTTTTCTCTGGTTTCCTCCCATGTTGCAACAATGTGCCTAGATCATTTCTCTCCAGGAGTCTGCTGAAAATTTGCTTCATTCCAAGTCAGACTTTCCTGGTAAACAAATGTTAAATAAATAAATGGCCCTGGCTGTTTGTAGGTTCATAGATAAGTACTAGACTAGCTGCACTTGTGAGCTAGTTTAAGTCTAATAATTTTCCCTTTGGATGCTTGAAGTAACCTATAATATTTGGTGTTAGATTAGCCTTATCTATCTCATGGTTGATAATTATAAATTACCCCTCATGAAATAAACTGGCATCATACCATAGCTAATTTGAAGTGACCTATGCAAGGGATAAAACATTTAGGAGCTGCCCCTGTCTATTAATAGTACATGAGGCAGTCCTGGGGTAAATTTTCTGTTTCCCATCCATAGATCTAAGTTGTGATTGGATATGGACAGGGAAAACTTTGTTTAACATGGATAGGGAGCCTGTTCCAGAACAGTAGTGTTCTCTGTGAGATATCTCTGTTCCTCCAAACTGTTCTGTTGATATTACAGAAGAGGTATTTATGATGCTATTTGACTTACTGATGTGTACAAGATCCATCAGTAATGGGTCCAAAGATGCCCTGTATGCCAGAAGCAGGTCACCTCTTAGCAGTCTGTAGGATACAGGGTATAGTGACAGGGTATGATTTGGTGCATGTAGGACATGTTGTTTGGGCCTTGTATCCTTTTAGTAAAGTATTGCCAAGCATGTTCCAGTTGTTGCATGTGTCTGGACAGATACACGCCAATGGCATTATACTCAGTGCGTGGCCAAATAAAAGCTGAGTGATGTGGGACAATAACAACCCTACATCTAGACACAATTTCTTTGTTTATAAGCTGGTCAGTATAGAAAGACTTTCTTACAAACATGGACACATTGGTTAAAACTTAAGTCACCACCCACATAAGTTCACAAATCCTGACTAACTGGGTCAACTCTTAGGGGCGTATTGTCAATGTGGTAGTTACAATAATAATGTTCAGTTACAATAATGCATGTACATTTCTCTTCATTTTAGCAGGGTGCACTGTTGATACATTTTAGCTCAAGCAGACCTTGCAAATATATTTTCAGCACAAGCATCTGTACAAATCAGTTTGATATACAAATGACATATAATTGTTTACAAAATTCCAACTAGCTGTGCTGGCACAAGTCATATATTCTCTGCCCTACTTCTCCTAGCATGGCTGGCAGTACATCCTATTATCGCCCCCACAGCCCCTGATAAATATATATATATATATATATATATATATATATATATATATATATATACCATCTCTGAGACTGCACAAAAGCAGGGTAAGGACAAATTTCCAGGCCCTACTGTAATGAGATCTCACGCAAAAAGCAACCAGCAGGATGAAAAAAAAACAGTCTGTAAGGGCTTTTACTTTTCTAAGCATCCATTCTTACAGCATGCAACATTTTTTATATCATAAATATTTTAAAACGTGTTTTTATTATCTATATTCATTTATAGATACTTCTTTTCAATATTTCACCAGTGTATTCTACTAGTTTTAACTTTACAAGATTTTCTTCTTGGTTGTTGCCCCAAAATGTAGTTTATACCTCTTTCTGCTGTCTCCCAAATGGCTATGGCTCCTGGATACAGGAGATGGCCTCATTACTCCATGTGTATTTTATGTACTTCCAACAATAACTCCATTGCCATAATCTCCATTTCCACATTTCTCCATTGTTCTCACCCACAACCTTTCATCCCAACAACTAATTACCTTGTTGTACTCGGTGTCAAACTTATTCTGTCATCTTTTATACCCTTATATTATCTCCTGTCTGCCCTACTTCTCAATCATGCCTCGTTCTCCTCCCAGACTATCTTCTATTTTTCCATTTATCTACTACACAAATACCCCTGTTAAACTTGATATGGCCTTGACTCTTATACCCCATCACTTCTTTCATTAGCTGCAAAAAAAAAGAAAAAACAATTATTGTAATGTTCTCTGGAATCTGGATTCCAGAGAACATTATCTTCAAGTGTTAGAGTGGACCTCCATACCTCTCTAGCCTACTTACACTTTTGTTGCAGATGGAATAACCCAGCCTACTCCTTCCCACACTCTACTGGCAGCCATATTGAACTCCCTACCTTCGTAACCCATCCAGCGATAGATACAAGTAATGTAAAAACTGCATCAACATGCCATACAACTTTTACATTTTTACTGCTCTTACATTCTCCAAGAGTTTTTTTTCCATTTCCCTTCTGCCAGCAAAACAGGAGACCTTCTCCTCCCAAGCCTTCAGAATTTTCAACATCACTTTTTCCTTTCTTTGTTTCTTTATTTTCTGATCAGTCATTGCTCCCCTCAACTTCAAAAATCCTAACCATTTCCTAACTGCTACTTCCATGTTCTGCCCTTCCATCTCTTCAGAATTTTCTTTATTTAAAAGCATTCCTCTCAGAAATACTGACATTTCAGCTGGAACTGTTTCTCCATCTTTTCAAATATCCTTAACCTCTACTCCTTTCTTATTTATTTCTCATTCATTACTTGGTCTGGGCATAGATTGTCCTTTCAGTAATTATTGCTCATTCTTCACCTCTCTATATTAAATACTTAATTATTCCTGCAGAGTAGAACCCACGTCTTCCTTACCCACTTCCTTCCATGTCAATTTAAATAGCTCCTCTACCATTCTACTTAAGGTTTACCCTTCTTACTTCCTCCAGGTCCTCACACCGCTACATTCGCTGTGTAGTAAAAACACTGATTGTGTAATCACTTACGGCACAGTTGAAGATGAGCACTGCACTGGTGGTTAAACAGACAATGATTGTGTAATCACTTATGGCACAGTTGCAGGTGAGTACTGCACTGGTGGTTAAACAGACACTAATTGTGTAATCACTTATGGCACAGTTGCAGGTGAGTACTGCACTGGTGGTTAAACAGACACTGATTGTGTAATCACTTATGGCACAGTTGCAGGTGAGTACTGCACTGGTGGTTAAGCAGACACTGATTGTGTAATCACTTATGGCATAGTTGCAGGTGATTACTGCACTGGTGGTTAAACAGACACGGTTTGTGTAATCACTTATGGCATAGCTGCAGGTGAGTACTGCACTAGTGGTTAAACAGACACTGATTGTGTAATCACTTATGGCACACTTGCAGATGAGCACTGCACTGGTAGTTAAACAGCTTCACTTTGTAAATTTACTATAGCAGTGAGTTTCGTCACAATGGTTTGTATTATGTAAGCTGGAGGAATAGTTTTCAATGGTGTTTTCCATTTTCTTCTGTGTGGTGCAACTGTGGACTTGTTTTATAAATATAAATATATATATATATATATATATATATATATATATATATATATATATATATATATAAAAAATTTAGAGGGGGTATAGGGGAAGAGTCCCCTACATGGGAGGTGCAGGAGAGTTAAAATATATATTTCCATGTTTTTCAACCCACCTTTTTGGTCTTCAATTTTTAGAGAACAGTGAGTCAAAAAGTGTACTTTGATCACACATAGATAAGCCATGATCACACATAGATAAACCATCCCTGATATTAGTAGTGTAGCTTGGGTAGGGCAAAGGGGGCTGCTGCCCTGGGCACATAGTCTAGGAGGTGCAATTGGCAAATAATAATGATGATGATGATGATCGGTTGTCAGTGCACTGCATTACTTGCATTCATTTACCAGCATTGCATTTCTGGGCAGAAATGAAGCACTTAGCACTCAGTATATGGCATCAACTATAAGTTCATAGTGGTTACAAGGCTAATGACCACAAGGGCCTTTTTAGCCTAGCCATGCATCCCAAATCTCTGACAAGTTCTGATACCCTTGATAAGTGTAAGCATGGGCTTAGGAGATGAACCGTTGCTACATCTTAAAAAAAATACCTTCTTTTACATCTGAATAACTTTAGCTGTCCATGTTTGGTATAAACTATAGTCCACTGCTTGCACATTGTAGCAAGCAGTGAAATACAATTTAAAAGGAAAGAGTTTTTCATATCCTCAATTTCTTTAACTTTCTTTTAATAATTAACTCCAGTATTGCAGTCCTGCCCCACCCTTCGCAAATTTACCAAATGTTACTTTATCATGACCTGCCCTGGCCTCTCTCTGTCTTAACTATTTCCTGCACTGTTAATAAAGATATGGGTCTATAGAGTTCCAGCCGATCTCTCTGTTGTACTATTTGTTGGGAAACTCCATTCTCATTGTTTGTGGACTTCCTTGCCTTTTATTCCTTCTTGTTATAACTCTGCTTTTCCCTTCCATTAACCTCCCCACCCACCTTCCCTACAGTCTACCATCTGACTGCCTCTTGACTACTCACCTCTCTTTATTTCTTTCTTTCATTTCTGTCCTCTGCAGCATTTTCCCAGTAAGTCTGTGGCCCTTCCTTTATTTGCTATCTGATCCTACTTAGTTCACTGTCAGCAAATATTTAACTGCATTACAAGATAGTTCAGTGCACTTTTCAGCTCTGGTCTTTGTTAAATATTCGAACACTTAAATGTTTGAATCACTAATGATCGACCTCTAGTGATCAAACATTTAAATGTTCGAATATTTTTAAAAAATTAAAAAAAAATAAACAAAAAAAAAACCATAACTAAAGGGTGTAAGCAGGCGGTTAAAGCCCCCTGCGCCCCCCACCCCCCGCTACTTAAATATACCAACTCCAGCATCACGCTACAGTGTAAAAAATGGGAAATTTTCCATTTCTGCAGTCTAGCACACTGAAGTGCAATCTCAGAGTTGGTATATTTAAGTAGTGGGGGGTTTGGGGGTGCAGGGAGGCTTGCCCCCTACTTACACCCTTTACATTTTCTTGTTTTTTGTAAATATTAATTTTTTATATGTTTGGACATTTAATTGTTCGATCACTAATGGTCGAACATTAGTGGTTCGAACACTTAAGTGTTCGAACATATAACATAGACCCTTCAACTCTAGTTTCTCCACATTAACTTCACAGTTAAACATTTTTGCACACAGTAAACCTTTACATATGAAGATTTCAGCACATAATTCCATCACAAACCAGTTTCACATAAACCACCCCCACCAATTGAACCCTATTTCACTACTTCCCTTGCTGTACCATAAAATACTTCATAAGTACTGCACAGACTTTTATATTCCAATCATGTGACTAGTAGACCCCATCCCTTTTTGTTGCATAAAACACACATGCATTTGCGATCTTAATTCATATTTATATTTCATCATAGACATTTGGCACAATAAAATTAACCTTTCCTTCTCCAATCTGCAATTTACCTTTAAATATGTCTGCCATAAACGTTACAGCTTTACTTTTACGTGCATAGAATATTGATAGGCAAATACTTTTATGTATTATGAGCCCGATGCAAGATTTCATCATAAACATCTGTCATTGCCACTTAACCATCTGATTTATTCATACTGCATACTGAGAATTAACTTATTTTACACCTTCACTTCATTGTATGACATTCGGAAGTCCCCACCCTCTTCATCTGATTGGTACTGTCCATTGTATTCTACAGAACCATAGGTAGGTTATCTGAAACCATGTGCAATTTCCCAAAATGGCAGCCCAAACTCAAATGTTGGGATAAAAGAAAAAAAAGGTCTTCTTAAAGTTTAGGAAAAGCTCTTCCATGGTCCGAATTTATATTGCTCTGCATGCTACAAATATAACGCACTGTGTCCTACTGTTAAACATTGCACAATGAGTGCTTCAATGCTTCATCGATGACCATATATGCAGTATCATCATTCATTTATAAAGCTTCAAAATCATTGTGGCTTCATAAAGCAATACTAGCATTACATTCCTGCCTGCACCTTCATTATTTTATTTTATTTTATTTTGTTTTATTTTACATTTGTTTATTGGGAAATTGCCCATTTTCAGTGGAGGCCCAGGGAGAAAAGCTCCTAAAAGCTGCCTCCTTTGCCACGCTGTAGTTATGGCTCCGACTGCCTTTGTCACATATTGCTCTCATTCACACTTGCCCTTGCCATTTCTTGATATTATCAAAAGTCTTGCTTAATCCTACAAAACTGGATAATTTAGCTTCAACCTTCCTCACCTTTACTTTCCCAGCAAGGCAAGACAGTTCAATTTTTTTCATGCAACCCTACAATTTATTTATATTTTAGCAGTTTGCTAGGCTTGCAGTAACAAAAGTAATCTCTGGCACTAGCTTTTCAATTTCAAGATGAAGTTTATTTATTTTCACTTTATTGATCAGGATTGACCTAGTAGGCCAGTGTCTTCTTTTCAGGGAAGATTTATGGTGGCATTCATAATTATTAGTGGAAATATGCTTAGGGGTGCCAGAACACCAGGGAACTTCCCTACCTACTCTTAAAGGTACCAAATAACGTTCACATGAGACAGTTCGGCAGAGAATGACAATATAATGTAAGTTGTCCACTCTCGCCTTCATTCTTGTTGGATGGGTTCGGAGCCGATCTTCGACTCGGTCATTTACTATATCTCGGGAGCTCTTTACTGGATCGAGGGTACCCCTTATCCCAGAATGCCCAGCGCTAGCTACCCAGATCTCATTTGCTGCTTCAGCTGTGAGGCTGAGTCAATACTGGCTCAGGCTTAGTATGAATTTTTTTCTCTTCTTAAAATTCAATAATTTACTTGAAAAGTAGTATTTTCTACCGTTTTATAGTAGTTTGTAAGTTATTTAGTCCTAAACCCCTTATCTTGTCTTTTGCTGTGTTTTTGTGCTGTGTTGGCCATCACCTCTTAGTCGCTAGGCCTTCTGTTTGGTTACCTGAACTCATTTAAGTTAGAGAATCCCCCCCTTAAGGACAGCCGTTTAAGTTAGTGGCTCTCCTTTTATGGTTTTTATCAGTATAATTTTTATTATTGTAGTATGTCTGTTTGTGTGGTACTTCCTTCTTTTTTTCTTAGTATGTCCAAGGAAGTTAAAACATCAGGGTTCAAAAAGTGTGACTCATGCTGTCAGAAGATGTCTCTGACAGATGGGCACACTAGTTGTGTGTATTGCTTGGGGACTCTGCACCTGCAAGACTCTTGTGCTATTTGTCATGCCTTTAGTCCAAGGGTCCTGCAGGAGTGGAAAAACAAGCTTATCCTCCATGGATTATTAAAACAGGATTCTCCGGCTAAAGCATCTCAGCCAATGAAACCTTCAAAACCAGTCAAGCCGTTGGCTCCATGTTCGGAACCGACCTGGGAGCTTGACAAACCAAGTGTGTCTGTGCTGGCTGGCACCAACAAGATTACCCCTCCATTGGCTCCAACTGTTACTTCAGAGCCATCTCGGAGACACAAAAGAGCTAGGTCTCCTTCTTTGGAGCCAATTCGCTCAGTGCCACAATCACCATTACTCTAAAGCAAGTCCAGTCATCACTCATCTTCCCACTCCTCTTGATCCTCGAGGTTATCAGATCAGGATGTGGAGAGAGTGGTCAGTAGGTTGCTTAAGTCACAAGCCCTTGCTAAAATGCTTTCAAGCCCACCTCAACAGGCTTCAGCTCCATCTGCTTTGATTTTGATTCCTTCACTGACTATACTTAGTTCGGAGCTGGAGTCCATGGACGCTCCGATAGTGGTTCCTTTGGCTCTGATGACATCCTCATCAGCTCCGATGTTGGCTTTGATTACCTCAATTCTTCCTCCCATCAAGGTATCTGGGCACCAAAGCTCTCTCATCAGTTCCGAGGGGGGAAGTGGCATTGGACCCTTGTCTGACCCCGCTCTCCCTCTCAGAGTGTCAGCTCAGTTGAGCTCAGCTCCCACATTGGCCTTGGAGCCATCACCTTTGCCGTAGGGTGGTATTCCTGTCTCTTTGGAGCTGGAGCCCTCCTTGTGTCGAGACAGTGATATCTTTGAGGTCATGCGGAGAGTGCTGTCCCCACAGATGGCTCCACTACCGGTTCCATTGGCTCCTTCCCCCTCAGTGCCTGTGACAAACTCTGCTCCACCTCCAGCCCCAAAGCGTAGGGAACCTATGCTCCAGGACACCCCATTGGGTGAACCCTCTTCTTCTGAAGCCTCTCCAGAGCATTCTGAGTAGATGTCCTGGAAGAAAAAGTGCAAGAGGAAGCACCTAGACTCCCTTGAGTCTGTCACCCCAGATACAGACCCGGATGAATCGGAGGGGTCCTCAAAGTCCCCCTCTGAAGATGTTTCCTTTTTGGACATACTTGAGATTCTCAGGCAGAGGCATAGCTGGACTTCACTAGCCCCCTCTGAGGATGAGTCTGTATATCTGGACGCATTTGGTTCCCAACCTTTCACCTCCTGGGTGTCTCTGCCTTTTGATACACTCATGTCTGTAGTGTCTCGAAAGGCATGGTCAGCTCCATATTCCATGGAACCTGTCCCGAGGAGACCCAATAAATTCATTACAGCTCCCCAAGACAAACAATTTTTAACTAAAGGTGTCCCAGCTGATGCCATGGTGGTAGCAGCAGCCACAAAGAGAGAGTTAGCTGAAAGCTCCTCATCTGTCCATCCAGCAAATAAAGACTCTTGTATGATGTACAGATATGGGAAGAAAATGTTTTTATCAGTGACCTACTCCCTAAGGTCCCTGCATTATCTTTCCCATTTTACTAGACTTCAGAGGGATCTCCTAAAAGAGTTTGGAGATACCCTACCAGATCCTACAGCTGAGGGAGCTTCAGCCAAGGTAGCTACCCAGCTTGTGACTCTTAATTCAATAGTCAACTCCTCCATGAGGCTTATTTCATATGCAGCTGATGGAGCGAGTAGAGCTGCGGGAACAGGAATAGTTCTTAGGAGACATTTTTGGCTGCAGCTGTGTCAGTTTGCAAAACCTTTCAGAGTATCCTTCACCAATACCCCCTTTGATGGCTCCTCTCTCTTTGGGCCTCAAATGAAAGACATGCTTACCAGGTGCCAGCAGGAAGGCAAGATGCTCTCTGATGTCGGAGTCCATATTTCCACTCCTACCAGACCATACCCTAAAGGTCAGAAGGGTGGAAAGATGTGGTTTTGAAAATCCCAGGGACCCTTGCCTGATCCACGTGGTGAATTTTCCCCCAGGGGCAGATGGGAGAATAATAACAATGGCAGACACCACCCTCGTGGCAGAGGGGGTCCACAAAATCAGGGTGACAGAGATACGTTCTCTTCCAAACCCTATCAACATTTGTGAAGGGATGCCTGACTGCTCAACTGTGGAGGCAGTTGGGGGAAGGTTTTCATTGTACCCAACCGCCTGGCAAAATATTACAAAAGACAAATGGGTACTAGCCATTATATCCGGAGGTTACAAGTTTCCCTTTCATCAATCCCCTTTTGTTTAAAAAAAATCCATCCCAGATGTTCCACCCAATCTAAGGGATTAGGCAGTCACAGAAGTTTCAAGACAGCTAGAAAAAAGGGCCATCCAAGAAGTCCCCACAGACCAAGTAGGATCCAAAACTTACTCAAGATTCTTTTTAGTGCCCATAAAGATGGGACTGGAGAATAATTCTGGATCTCAGCAGGTTAAACAAGTTTGTACAAAAAGAAAAGTTCTGGATGGTAACACTGCAATCCATTCTCCCCTTTCTGGGTCAGGACAATTGGATGTGCTCCATAGATCTTCAGGACGTGTACTATCATATAAAAATGGACAGACAGTCCATGAGATTTCTACGCTTCTGACTAGGGGCCAGTCATTACCAATTCAGGGCTCTGCCTTTTGGTCTCACCACAGCCCCCAGGGTGTTCACCAAATGCATGGCAGTAGTCACAGCTCACCTGAGACGTCAAGGATTCCAGGTGTTTCCTTATCTGGATGACTGGCTCCTCACTGCTACCACCAGGCAACAACTTATAGAAGCACAGGATTACACCACCACATCCTGTGCTCAACTGGGCATCACAATAAACTTTGAAAAATCTGCCTTGTTGCCCCGTCACTCTATTACATACATAGGAGCAGAGCTAAACACAAGAAAAATGATTGTAAAATTGCCTCAGGAAAGAGTTTCCATTATTTGAAAAACAGGTGTCACTTCTCCTGAGGAGCAAAATAATTCAAGTCAAATATGTTCTTCAAGCTCTAGGGTCCATGGCAGCTGCCATTCTTCTAGTCCCCTTAGCATGCTTTCACATGAGAATCCTTTAGTGGCTTATTTTCACACAATAGTCCTTCCAGGAATTACCCATGTCTCACATGATGCTAATTACGGAATTGTGCAAAAGACACCTTTCCTGGTGGATTGTCTCCTCACTAGTTTCTCAGGGCAGACCTTTCATGGTACCCCATCCGGATGCCACAGTGACCACGGACGCTTCCCTGATAGGGTGGATGGGCATTATCTAGGGAAGACAGTCCAAGGCACTAGGCAACCTCACGAGTACCACTTGCACATCAACATCCTGGAGATGAGAGCAGTGCTCCTAGCATTGCAAGCCCTTCAAGACTCTCTCCCTCCCGGGACTATTGCAATACAGATAGACAATATGTTAGTGGTTTGGTACATCAACAAATAGGGCGGAACCAAGTCTTACCCTTGTGCCGAGAGGCCCTCAGACTGTGGCAATGGGCAATTTCCTCCCAATGTTTTCTGATACCAATGCATATCCCTGGGACATCCAACATAATAGTGGACAGGCTCAGCAGAGCTATCCTCATCCCTCATGAGTGGTCTCTGAAACAAGAAATTGTGGATCTTATTTTCTGCAAATGGGGCCAGCCTTGCTGCGATCTCTTTGCCTCTCTCCTCAACAACAAATGCAGCAGCTACTTCTCCCTTGTTCCTCCTCTGGGTCAGACACCCAGGGACACTCTAGTCCATGATTGGCCTCAGGGACTCCTTTATGCATTTCCCCCCTTCTCTATAATTCCAAAAGTCATTCAGAAAGCAAAATCATTGGATTGCAAAATGATCCTCATTACCCCCTATTGGCCTTGACAAATTTGGTTTCCGTTCCTTCACCCCCACCTTCTAGCTCAGCCTTGGATTCTGGAACCAGTACTGGACCTCTTGATTCATCAATCAGGCAGGCTAAACCAATCTCTCCAATCTCTCAAGCTCACAGCTTGGTTACTTCACTTCCAATCCTAGCCAGGCTCCCCAATATTTCCCCAGCAGTGCATGAGATTATTGCTTCCTCCCATAAGGTAAATACAAGGAAAGTCTATGCTAGCAAATGGAAAAGATTCTCTTACTGGGCAGATTCCAAAAATGCAGATTCTTTTACATCTCCTGTACACGAGATTTTGAATTTCCTAGCAGAACTATTTCAATCTGGTACAGCTGCTGCTACCATCAGAGTACAACTAGCTGCCATTTCAAATTTTCATGTCGGAGTTTCTAACTCCAGCATAATGTCTCACAATCTCTGTAAGGCCTTCATGAGAGGTACAGCTCTATTTAGACCCCCAGTGAAAGAGCCACTTCCACCTTGGGATCTCAATTTGGTTCTTGCCTCCATGACACTGCCACCTTTTGAACCAGCAGCATCATGTTCCTTGAAGTTTATCTCTCGGAAGACTCTTTTCTTAGTTGCTATTACTTCTGCCAGATGTTTTTCAGAACTTCATGCACTATGTGTTTGCCCTCCATACCTAGTTTTTCATAAAGACAGGGTTTCTCTGAGAACAAATCCATCTTTTCTCCATAAAGTTTGTTCAGACCACAATTTGAATCAATCCATTGAACTCCCTGTTTTTTCCCTAATCATTCCAACAAGGCAGAATACAGATTACACCAACTGGATGTGCATAGACAACTGCGTTTCTATCTCCATAGAACTAAAGAGATGAGAAAATCAGATCAGTTGTTCCTTTCATTTGCTAACAACAAACAAGGCCTTCCAGTTTCTAAAGTAACATTGTCAAAATGGTTATTGGACACCATCGTCCATACGTACCACTTGCGATAAAAAGATCTTCCAACAAAACCCAAAGGTCATTCAACCAGGTCAGTAGCTACTTCGGTAGCATTTCAGTCTAGATTTGTGCAGCAGCTCCTTGGGCAGATCCTTATACATTCATTTCTCATTACAAAGTAGATGTGGTCTCCCGGGGCAGAGCTTCCTTTGGTTCACGGTTCTGAATAGTCTGTTCTAATGAGCCACCCAGGATTGAGGTGCTAGGGACACTGTCCCATCCAGCAAGAATGAAGGCGAGATTGGACAACTTAACATAAAGAAGTTATGTACCTACCATAACGTTCCATGTTAGTTGTTCTTCATCTCGCCTTCCTTCTTGCGTCCCACCCTCCTTCCCCCTTCCTCGAGGATTGAGAGGAGTTTCTCAGTGGTTTCACTGGCTAATTTGTTTTGTTATTAGTTGCTTCTTAACCAAACCATGACAATTAACTGTATATCCAGGTTTATTAATGGATTATCTTCTATAATTATGCCTAGTGTGAGCTATCTCAAATGAGATTTGGGTAGCTGGCGCTGGGCATTCTGGGATAAGGGGTAACCTCGAGCCAGTAAAGAGCTCTCAAGCTATAGTAAGTGGCTGAGTCGGAGCCGAGGATTGGCTCTGAATCCATCCAGCAAGAAGGAAGGCGAGATGAAGGACAACTAACATGGAACGTTATGGTAGGTACATAACTTCTTTTTTATTGCATAGAAAGACACATACATAGGGGACTAGAAATCAAGATCCTTTTCTCCCTGAATTACAAGAATCATAATGCTTTATACTTTTTTCATTAAAAGCAACATTATTGTAACAATCACAGAACAGTCACTGACCAGTTAGAAATGATTTCACCAGTATTAATTTTGCTAAGTAAGAACTATTGACTGCTTGTTTATGACATTCCATATTAGGTGCAAGCTCCGAATTCCATGATAGAACTTTCAGAACAAATGTTATACTTTTCTAACTCTGTCAGCCCTTGCTAAAATTAGGCAGGAAGCAAGCTAAAATTCACATACTGAAGGACACTCTGAATTTTCATTCTTCTATGAAGACATACTATTTATTTATTTTATTTTATTTGCAGTTTGTGTTGTTTGAGTCCTGGGTTGAAAAGCTCCAGTAAAATATACAAATACAAGTTAATTAAAAGGGTCTATATTATAACATCGAATTTTATAAAGTTTGAATGTTATAATATCGAACCAGTTTTGTCAAACGCTGAAAACAGTGAAGGTGCAGGACACCAAATTCTTTCCCAGGGAAAGAATTTGGTGGGCCATTGCTATGGCTTCGCTGTTTTCAGCGTTCGATATGTTGGAGCGTTACGGATTGGGTTCGGGTAAGTGTACGATTGTGTGTAGGTTAGGGTTAGGGGGCGGGTTAGGTGAGTTAGGGTTAGGGCGTGGGTGAGGTGAGTGTGCGATAGTGATGGACCTTAGGGTTAGGGTCGAGTTAAGGTAAGTCAATAGCTAGTAGTTTATGTAAAGTTTAGTTTAGGTTTAGGTGTAGGATTTTAAGTGTATGTGTGTGGATTGCTGTTTTTTGTGTGTGTTTGTGTTGTGTGTATGTTTCTTGGAATAGCGATTTTTTTCCCTGGGAAATAATTGCTATTCTGACTGTCCGATGTTTGCGGATTTCGTTGTTTATGGTTCTATATTATAACATTCGATCTTTGTAGATTTCGATGTTATAATATAGACCCAATTAAAAAGCAAGTTATAAGAATAGATGGTACAGCAGTACAAGTAATAAATGGCATTAGTGAAATGCAAAACCAGGCATTCTTTAAAAAAGAAAATAAAAGTTTTATACAATTATATTTATATACAAAACCTGTTTATTCCAACAGATGCTTATCAGAGTTAAAAACCATAGGAGGAAGTCTGCAGATGTACTGGATCCTGGGGAGTAGTTTAAGTTGGTGGACTTTATGCAGGATGGGAACAGGAACATTCTCATTCAGATGTTAGGTGAGAGTGGAGTAAGGTTTTGAAGGAAGAGAGGCTGCTAGTGGTACGGATTAGTGGATGGAGAGAATTCCACAGGCAAGCTAGAGAAAAGGACAGACGATGTTTGCCTGGTGGATTAGAAGGTTTGTGTAGTTAAATCAGATTTTGGGAGTTAGATCTTAGGGATCTATTGGGTAGATGCATTTTAAAGGTGGTGGCAAGGTGGGGCAGAGAGAGGGGCTACAGATAAGTTTGTGTGCTTGGGTAAGTTGAATATAGGTCAGGTAATTGGGTAGCTCTAGCCAATTAAGTTTGTGAAGGGCAGTGCAATGGTGCATAGAAGATCTGTGGCCTGTTGCAAATTTTGAAATGTTATTGTAACAGGAGGAGAGTTTTGTTTTGAGGGAAGATTGTAGGTTAGTAAGGAGTGGGGCTCCATATAGGAGGGATGGGATAAGGTATGTTATAGAGAGTATTAGGATGTTGGAGGGTGAGATATACCGATTGTGATGATAGACCATGCCAAGTTTCTTATGCATTTTATTGATATTTGCTTGTAGGCAGATATCAGACTTGAGCTGGTCATCAATTAGGATTCCTTGTAATTTTGCATAAGACAGTATTTCAAGAGGTGTATTATTCTGGCTGGTGATAGTGAAATAGTTTTGCCTAGGATGGTGGTTTTTGAAGGGGTAAATATTATAAGTTTAGTTTTTGTGGCATTGAGTGCCAGGTTGGTTGTCTTGTATCCATTGTTCGGTTAAGGAGAAGGCATTTTGGGTTAGTTTTGTTAAAACAGGGGTGGAGGTGGCAGAACAGATTTTAGTGGAATCATTGGCATATTGGATGAGATTAGTGTTAGGCATGGTCTGAGAGAAGTAATTTATGAAAATGTTAAATATTAGGGGCCCTAGAATGGAATCCTGGGGTACTCCTGTGGGAGTATTGAGGAATGGGGTTGTATCTTTTTTCCATCTGACTGCTTGTTACCTATTTGATAGATAACTGGTAAACCAGTTGATAGTGGTAGGGGATAGGTTCAGTTTAGAGAGTTTGGTTAGGAGAAGGTTGTGAGAGATGGTGTCTAAGGCCTTAGATAGGTCTAATAAGAGGGTGGACACAGTATAACTGGTGTCACTAGCTTTGTTAACAGTTTCTAGGAAGGAGAGGAGAGCGGTGATGGTGCTGTGGCCAGGCCTGAATCCATGTTGTGTGGGAGTTAGAAGGTG
Organism: Protopterus annectens; assembly: GCF_019279795.1. NCBI lineage: Eukaryota > Metazoa > Chordata > Ceratodontiformes > Protopteridae > Protopterus > Protopterus annectens. The sequence continues at coordinate 741,531,200 of NC_056736.1, forward strand.
GTTATGTATGAGATAGGGTGTGGAGGTGGTGCTGTGTTCAGGCCTGAATCCATGTTGTGTGGGAGTTAGGAGTTGGTTATTTATGAGACAGAGTGTGGTGGTGGTGCTGTGGCCAGGCCTGAATCCATGTTATGTGGGAGTTAGGAGCTGGTTATTTATGAGATAGTGTGCGGTGGTGGTGCTGTGGCCAGGCCTGAATCCATGTTGTGTGGGGGTTAGGAGTTGGTTATGTGTGAGGTAGGGTGTGATGGTGGTGCTATGGTGAGGCCTGAATCCATGCTGTGTGGGAGTTAGGAGTTGGTTATGTGTGAAGTAGGGTGCAATGGTGGTGCTGTGGTCAGGCCTGTATCCATGTTGTGTGGGGGCTAGGAGTTGGTTATGCGTGAGGTAGGGTGCAGTGGTGGTGCTGTGACCAGGCCTGAATCCATGTTGTGTGGAGGTTAGAAGTTGGTTATGTGTGAGGTAGGGTAACAGTTGCAGGTGGATGCATTTTTTTAACAGTTTGGAAATGGGGAATAGGATGGTAATTGGTCGAAAACTAGGGATGCTATTGTTGCCTTTGTGAAGTGGAATAACAAAGGCCTTTTTCCAGGGTTGGGGTACATGACCTTCTGTGATTGACCAGTTTATTAGGATACAGATGGGAAGGGCTATGGGTTCTGCAGATGTCTTTAAGAAGTAAGAGGGAATTTGGTCTGGGGCATTGAAACTTGGTTTCAGCTTTTGTGGAAGTGTTTTTACAGTAGAAATGGGGTGGGTTGTATGGAGAATGGAGGAGGTTGGGAGGTGGCGGTACCTGGGAAAGTAGAGGTACAAATGGAGGAAGAGGTAGGTGAAGGCAGGGATGTGGAGTTAGGATTGTTAGTGAAGGAGGTTGTTAATTTGGCTATGGAATCAATGAAGAAAGAGTTGAACTGTGTAGCTAGGTCAATGTCGGCAGCTTTTGGGTCAGGGCAGGGGTTTTCTTTTTTACCAGGATTAAGGAGAGAGGAGATTCCATCCCAGAATTTTTGGGGGTTTGTATTGTGATTAGTTTGTAGTGTAGAAAAATAGGATTTCCAGTCTGAAATAATATGTTTTTTTTACTTTGTTACACAATAATTTGTATTCATTAAGGGTGGTGATACTTTTGTTTTTGTGGTAGCATTTCCAAGCTTTGTCTCGGAGTCTCATAATGTCTAAGGTGTCTTTAGTTAACCAAGGGATGGATTTACTTTTGCTACATTTTGTTTTCAGAGGGGCCAGAAAGTCTAGCAAGTGTAGGAAGGTTGTATTGAAATACGTAACAGCATTATCTAACAATAAAGTTTTTAGTAGGTTCCAGTTTGTTTTTTTAAGCAAGTTTGTAAATATATTGGGGTTAAAGTTTGTTAGGCATCGGGTAGAGATATAGGTATGGGTTAGTTGTAAGACGGAGTACAGATGGTGGGCAAAGGTAGGAAAATGGTCACTGAGTGGGTCAGGAAGAGTACCACTATCAGAGATACTGTGAGGATGAGATATTAGAATCCAGTCAAGGGTATTTCCAGTAGAAAAGTGCTTGGAAGGTCTAGTTATGGCATTGATAAGCTGAGCGAAGTTGCAGAGGTTTATATTTAGAGGGTTTGTGGGAGATTGAATAGTGTCTCAGTTGATGTTTACATCACCCAGGATTATGGTCTTGTTAGTTACGTTGATAGAAAACCAAGAGAAAATGTCTTCAAGTGTTGTGACATTGTCTCCAGGAGGGATATAAAGGGTAACTATACAGCTGAATTTATGTTTGTTTATCTGAAGCAGGGTTGGAATTAGTTCTGCATTAGAAAATTGTGAAATAGGTTTGGTGTAGAGAGTAACTGAGAGGGAGGATGAGTAGAAGAGAGCGACTCTCCCACTTTTTTTGTTTGTTTTATCTTTTATAATTATGCAGTAGTTGGATGGTATTAGTTCAGAGTCTTTTATGTGGGGTTTCAACCAGGTTTCAGAGATGGACAGGATATCTGACTGATTGTGGAGAAGCCATGCATGGAGGTTAGGGATTTTATTGCATATGCTTTGAGCATTTAGAGTTGTGAAGTGAAGGGATTTACTGGTTGTGTGGGGAGAATGTGAGGGGGAAGTTGAGTTGTGAGGGGAAAGGGGGCCATGGTTTGGGTGGATATCACCAGAGAGAATGATAGTGATGAAATGAAAAATATGGAAAAAAGGTGTTTGGATAGCTTAGTGTTGTGTTTGTGGGTTGTTAGTTTTATTGGAGAAGTATTGATAAGGAAGGGCATAGTATTGCTTGAGATGAATAAGTTTATAGGGGAATAGTATACTGTTGTTGAAGAAGAAGAGACGGGGAAATGAAGATTGGGGAAAGTCTGGGTTGTTTGTAGAATGCATTAGTTGTCTGAAAAGGGGAGAGTGACAAGTGTTAAGAGGTTTAGTAAGATAGTTTAGATAGGACAAGCTGAGAAGAAGACATAATTGGGTTAGGATTGAGGAAGATATGATTGGCATGGCATTTGTTCCGGTTATTAGTTGCATGAGAGATAGCTCTCTACTGGGATGAGCTGTAGTAGGTGAGGTTGGATTTTTCTGAAAGTTAAGGGGTGGGATTAATTAGTGGGGTGAGATAAGTTGATTGGTGGTTGGAGGGGATGGGTATGTTTATCTATGTATAAGTCTAGAGGTCCTGGGGGTGGTATTTGGGGGCAGGGTAGGGGATTGAGCCTGCAGGGCAAACCGAGCAGGTAGAGCCTAGGAGAAGGAAGAAGGCAAGACTGTGAAGAACAATCAGTTGACTGAATGGCAAGCTCAGAGGTAGGAAAGTATAGTGGTAAGGCACTGCTTTACTATAGTTATTGATAGGTAGAAGCAGAGAGGGTCACAGAGATTGTAGGCTGAAAACAGGGTAATAATAGACTGTTTAGAAATGTTTCAGTATTAATTTAACATAGGAAATAAAAGGAATAGTTAGCAGTGAGTATATGCTGCCACCTAGTGGTCAAACAGTCAATTACAGGAGCACTTAGAGGAGTGTACAGAAACATGAAGAATAGTGGGGTAAGAGAAGTCTGCAGTAGGCTGCTAGCAAGCATATGCAGGGTTAAATACAACGGTAACAGGTAAGGATATTTTTTCCACTAGGATACATAAACTTTTCTAGGCAGTTCTTTGGGACAGGCAAAGAAATTAATGAGAACACTGCAGAATCCCTTTTAGGAGGCTCTTTTCTCAGTCAGGAAGCCAGGTATTTCTTGGAATGGTGGGGGACCTCAAGGTTAAGTTTACACGTGGAAAAGCAAACCATGAGTGGAGCCAGCAGCCTACAGCAGAAAAGGACTGGAGGGGACAGAGCGTTGTTTAAAGATAGGATACTAGAAATGAAATGCATGTTTCCCTTCTGTACTTATTATCCTTCACATTCCCTCATCTGATGCTGTAAAGCATCAGCCAGAATCATAATGATTATTTACGACTGGACAATGACTACAAGTTTTCAGATGAGCAGACTCTTTCACTTGCTATCAAACATTTTACACATGCCATTTCCTTCTGTCCCTGGCATGTACAATATTTACATAGTCATTTCAAAAATTTACTCTTATCTGCAATGAAAACATGCCCATTTCTTTAAGGAAAAAAAGTACAATCTGAACGCTGTAAATATTCATCAGTAATATACTCACTACTATGTATTTTTTTCACATTCCACCTTACATAGATATAATTTATTTTACTAAAATCTTACAACACTTCGTTTTCATCATCTGTTATACTATGATCTTTATTACTGGTGACCAATGGCAGAGTTTCAGTCAAGTTCAGAATGACATCCTCTCTAGATTATAATAATTTAAAACTGCATGCTTTAGGCAGAAGGAGAAGTAGTTCTAGCATAATTATTATAATGGCTATAAGCATGATCAACTTTCGAATCCCTGCTCTCCATCCAGAGAAAATGTTGCTTAACCATGCCCATTGGGAACTATTGGCTTCTTTGTCATGTGAGCAATAAGCAACTTTTTAATCTATATCTAAATGGCTATGGATGATACCAGTATTATCTGGAATGAAACCACAGCACTCAATTTGCAAGCAGCAATCCATTTGTAATGCTCCATGCATGTGCTCCCTTTAAAAGCAAGGGTGAAGTTGGGTGCTATGCTGTTCTGTAACACAAAACTGTGCATTGCAGTCAGTTCTTGGGTTATCAAATTCATAGACTCAAAAGGGGAATTACTTAAAATCTTTAGGAGCTTAGATAATTTCCTAAGTTCCCAGATAGATTTCACTGCCCAATAAGCAGGTATAATGCCTGTCGAAGAAATGACCCCCATCACCAAGGTCCTTGTGATCAAGCCCTATAAAAGCAGTTTATTGATCAGCATTATGATATACCCAGGAGGCATGTAATTTACCAGATGGGTTAAGATTGTATTTATTGTCTGTCTTCTAATGAGCATTGCAAATCTTACCTTCTGGGAAAGCAACTGAATGTCAGCTGGAATAACACAATCCATATAACAACAACCAGAGCAGTCAGTAGATAACCAGGGATAAGCTTGATTTCCACAAATGTAGTAATATTCATGTAATGCTGCCATTCCCTGCCCTCTAGCCCCATTATAAATGTTCCAAGTAATATTGAAAAGTATTAATTCCGACAAAAGGTGCTCCATTTTTATGTTAGCAAACAAATCCTTTAGCAGCCATTTCTAGTTGGTCGCATTACAGTAAAGAGGGTAGAAACATGTTTACTTTTCTGATTTTCAAAGACAGAAAGCAATATGAAGCTTAGAATCAGTTACTGGTATAGGAATCAATGGAACCCCCCCCCCATCACATGCAGTAGGAATATGTGCACAAACCCAACAGCTGCTAACGTTGAGGGTCTACACATAAGTATGCAAGGCAGCAGTGAATGTATTAAAATGAGTATATCATTCAGGTGCTCTCAGTTCAGTTCTAACCAAACACTTGTCTCCATTTTTAGCAAAACGTGGATATCTATTAAGAAATGATTCACTTCTTACAATTCTGATGGTCACGGAGGATGATGCAATCGTAGCTCCAGATGACAAAAGCAGGCGAAACAAAATGATTAAAAGCACAGTAATGGTATTGATGGCTGGTCCCCAGGAAAAATGAGCATGTTGGAGTGAGTTGTGAAGAAATTGGAAACAAGGATGTTGGGTGAGCTGTTCATTGTGCAAACAAATTCGATCACCGAACAGTCACTGTCCAAGGGCCTTAATAGCAGATGATTTCAGAAGATTTCAGAAGGAAACATTGTCTGGATAATGCAATGTCCAAATCAGTATCCAAAAGGCAGGAAGAATCATTAATGCTGGAATTGGAAGCAAGAAAAAAATGTTGTCAGAACTGAAGTAGAAGAATTTCTAGAACTTGAATCAGACCAGGATCAGGTAGCAGAGTCAAGAAAATAAATGTCGTCAGAACTGAAGTAGACGAATTTCTAGAACTTGAATCAGACCAGGATCAGGTAGCAAAGTCAAGAAAATAGATGTCGTCAGAACTGAAGTCGAAGAATTTCTAGAACTTGAATCAGACCAGGATCAGGTAGCAGAGTCACTTTGTTTAACTTCCTGGTCAGGCAACAGAGGTAGCTTTACTGTATTTAGTTCTGGGTGTGAACTGAACAGCAGATGTATAATCTGGTTGGATGGCAAACAGTTTACAGATGGTTCTGAATTTGGTTTGGGTGGCAAAACATCATGGGCTGTCACTTCCAAATGGAACAATGTCTCCGGTTTGTTCTCTCATTCTGCTAGCAATAGGCTCTGCTAGTTCACATGGCTTGATGTAAGTGGTGCTTTGGCTATACCTGTGTGTGTGTGTGTGTGTGTGTGTGTGTGTGTGTGTGTGTGTGTGTGTGTGTGTGTGTGTGTGTGTGTGTGTGTAGGTTCTTGACTAGTGACATGTGGATCCAGGTGGCGAGTCCCTCACAACAGATGGCAGTACCAGTTGTGAGCTAAACCAGGTATGGTCCTTTCCATTTGAGCTAAGTGAGTTTCTTAAGGAAAGGACTTTAATGTATACCTGCTCCCTGGATGCAGATCATGGTGCTCTGACTCTCCTGATTGTTGAACGGCATGCAGAACAATAGTGTGATATTTATGTAAATGAGAACACAGGTATTTACAAAAAGGAAGCATGGTCTTTCAATATTTTGCAACTCAAAATTCTTAGGGAGGGGGGTAGCAGGCATTCTCATGGGTCTGCCCATGAGGATTTCATGAGGGGGACAATTTTCTAGGGGCACTGACTGCACTTCTAATACTAAGGCAATGCTTCTGACCACTTAAAACCAGTTTTTTCACACACTTTAGCTAGTCTAAGCTTGATAGTTTGATTAGCTTTATCTGCTATCCCAGAAACTTGTGATCTATAGAGACAATTAAAATTTAGTTTTACACCTAAAGCCTCGCAAAGCTGCTGTATTACTTCACTAGTAAAATGAGATTCCAAATCTAGCTAAATACTATAGGCAACATCAAAACCTGGGTACCAACTCGTTCAATAATATTTTAGGTACTGCATGTGCAGTATTCTTCACACACAGACAAGCTTTTACCCATCCAGAATATATGTCAATCACTACCAAAACAAAACAAAGGGTGAAGAGATGTATAAACCAACTGTTTTGGGCATCTACTGTGATAGGAGAACACAGATAACAGACTGTGCACCATGGCAGGGCTAGCCACTCAATGGTGCAAAAATATGGCTCTAGGTGATCTGGTCGTGTTGACCAATGTTTCCAAAATCGGCATAGGTATTTGCCAGTGATAAGTGAATTAAGGACCTATCCTACTCTGACCCACACCAGTGACCCATGCTAATGGTGGAAGGGATGTATGTGCCCCTGCTGACCAGTGTGTGCCCACCATAAAGCCCAGCAGCCCTGGGTCAATAGACTACTGAGTGTCCAGTTGCCCAACTTGGATTATCTGGGATAGCTCTGTTGAGAGTAAACTGGACATAAAATCAATCAACCTGCCAAACATGAACAAAGAATTGTCCCTCTCAGTGTAGGTTCACTGACAGGATGAGGCTTGGAAGTGGATGACATGATGGTAAGGAGGAGTTGGACATCCTATGTATGCAGGAGACAAGGTGAAAGGCAGTGCAGCAAAGCCACTTGGCTTGGGATCCAGAGTCTACTACTCAGGAGGAGGACAGGTTAGAAATGTGTGGGAATTGTGCTGAGGGAGAGGCTTCAAAAGATAGCGAGGGATGTCATCAGAATTAGTGACAGACTCATAGCAATCAGATTCCGGTGTAATGTGTAGTGACTTGTGGAGTACCACAGGGTTCTGTCCTGGGATCTCTCCTGTTTGGTATCTACTTCTCTGAAGTACAGGCTAACACAGAAGGCATCTGGCTAACAAAGTTTGCAGATGATTGCAAACTAGGAGCCATAGTCAAGTCCCCAAATGATGTGGACATCCTACAGAAGAGCCTCGCTGAGACAGATGCCTGGTGTCAGAGCCATGGCCTCAAGCTCAATGCCAAAAAGTGCAGTGTCATCCCCTTTGGTAAAAACACTGTACCCATGAACTACCAATTAGGCAGCAATCTACTTAATTAAGGGAATGCATGATAAGAGACCTTGGGACTCAGGTGGACAGTAGTCTCTTCTTTGATAGTCACATCGCCACAGTAGTCAGGAAGTCCTTCTATGTGGCACACCTCATCATAAAAGGGTTCTGATCCAGGAAAAAAGAGGTCATTGTACCCCTCTACTCGACGCTCATTAGACCCATTATAGAGTACAACGCCCTTTTGGAATGTACCTCACAAGACATCTGCAGCAGCTGGAAAGACCACAGAATTCCTCACAAAGAGGATTACTGGCCTCAAACAAATGCCCTACACTGACCACCTCAAAAAACTCCAACTTTACTCCATAGTATATCGCCTACTCTGAGGTGATCTCTGCCTAATATATAAAGCTATGTCAAACCCAGAGCTGTTGGACATGCTACACCTAAAGAAATCCCAATCTCTCTGAGCTACACGCTCTAGGGACCTAAACCTTGTCACCACAATAAACAGGACATGCTGGAGGGATAGATTCCTGTCCCAGAGACTTCCCATACTCTGGAACAGGCTATCCATCCATGTTAAGCAATGTTCTTCTTGATGAGTGGATGGGAAATAGGAAATACACCCTGGGGATCACTTCTGTGTCTCTGCTCAACATTGGCACAGGAAAATAACTTTTTTGGGTGGCGTAAGCCAGGGAACCTTGTTGGCTAGGCTTACGTAGGCCCTTGTGCCGATAGCCTAGTACCTACCTATGAACATATGAACCTATAAGGATTGGGCAGTATTCACAATCTCAGCCTATGCCACAGAGCAAGGTTGTGATTGTGAGGAAAAGAGCACATTCAGACAGCAGTTGCAGGACCTGCTAGATAAAGCAGGGCAACAATTGGTGTTGATAATGGGTGACTTGAATTCACATATTGGGACAGACACATGGGTGGGGCAACAGGAATAAAGAAGGACAGGCCATTCTAGACTTTTGTCTGATAAATGGCTTGATGGTAGCCGACACATGGTTCAAAAAGAGAGACAGTCACAAGATCACATAAAAGAGTGGCCAACATGCAGCTCAGGTAGACTTCCTCCTAGTAAAGAAAGGGCACTGGGGTAGAATCAGATATTGCAAAGTCATCCCCAGGAAAACAGTCAACCCAAAGCATAAACCACTTGTTGCCACAATAAGCTGCAAGCAGTGGTCAGAGAAAGCACTGAGATTAACAGAGATCAGGCTGAATACCTGAAAGATGACTGGAGAGGAATCACAGCAGTTCAAGGAATTACTTGGGGCTCTAGAACCACAAGCCAATGAGGAAATAGGTGGAGCTGAGGAAGAATGGCAGTGCCTCAAAACATCATTTGTGAGGACTACAGAACAGATATGTGGATGGACCAGGTATGGAAATAAGGACAAAGAAAGCTGGTGGTGGAATGCAGAAGCCCAGAAAGTCATCAAAAGAAAGAAGGAGTGCAGGAAAAAGTGGGAGATAGAAAAGATGGAGCAAACTAAGAACGAATACTGATTGGCTAACAAATAGGCTAAGAGAGGAGTTGCAATTGCAAAGAACAAGACATCAGAGGCACTCTACCAGTTTCTGGAAAGTGACTCAGTGGATGGCACAAAGAAACACTATCAAGTCACATGGCAAAGACAGAAAAAACATAGCCAGATGCCCTTCATAAGGGATGCCAGCAACAACCTGCTCACCAATCCATAGGACATCAGAGGCAGATAGAAGGAGTAGTTCCAGCAGCTTCGGAATGAGGAAATACCCACAGAAGCTGCACTGTCCCAGGTGCAGCCTACAGTCAGAGAAGAGGAGGGGTCCACCCCAGAAGAAGTAAGAACAGCACTAAAGAAAATGACGTCAAGGAAAGCATTAGGCTCAGATGAGGTCTCAGCAGAGATGACCAAGATGTTGGGTGAGATGGGGAGAAATGGCTCCTGAGGGTACTCACAGCAGTATGGAGAGAAAGACTTATCCCAAATGATTGGAGAATAAGCATACTTGTGCCAGTGTTCAGGAATAAAGGGGTCATTCACAACAGTGGGCAGTATACAAGTATCAAACTCCTATCACACTGCATGAATATTTTGGAGATGGTGATTAATAAATGAAAACACAGAGTAGTAAAATGTAAAGTGGGAAATGAGCAGTTTGGATTCAGATCAGGATGCAGCACAACTGACCTGATATTTGCAGTGAGACAGATACTTGAGAAGAAAATAGAAATGAGAAAAGAGTCCAACTGGGCATTCCTAGACTTGGAGAAAGCATATGTCAAGGTCTCAAGAAAGCTGATTTGGGCAGTCCTGCAGTGGTTTGAAGTCCCAAAAACATTGGTCGAATGAATGCAAGCTATCTACAGGGACCCAAAGACTTCAGTACGAATAGGGTTTGGTCTTACAGAGGGGTTCCCAGTGGGAGTGGGTATGCATCAGGGTTCAGCTCTGAGCCCACTGCTATCCATACATTAGCAAATAGGTCAGAGTGGACAGGTCAACAAAGTTGCTCTATGCAGGCGATGTGACATTACAGGCAGACTCTGAGCAAGAACTTCAGCAAAGGGTAGGGGACTGGAATGCAAAACTGAAGGAACATGGGATGAAACTGAGTACAGATAAGACAGTTGTAATGGCAGCAAATGAGGAAACCAGAAGAAGCTAAAAATTGGGATAGAAGGAAAAACAATGGAACAGGTTAATGACTTCAAGTATCTGGGAGGGCTGGTTGAGGAGAAGATAAGCCTGAATGAGGAGGTCAAAGCTAGAATCAGATGGGATGCAGCTAATTCACACATAATGTCAGGGACAGTGTATGACAGAAGAATGCCAAAGAAGCTGAAAATTAAGGGGTCTATATTACAACATCGAACTAACAGGAGTTTGAACGTTGTAATATCAAACCGTACAGTTTGAAACCCAATAATAACGAAAATACAGAACAGAGATTTTTTTTCCCATGGAAAAAATCACTGTTCCATGACAAAAAAAAAAAACTTACACTTTAAACTTAAACTAAAGTGGGGGGCTTCACCCCCTCACCCCGCTACTTAAATATACCAACTCCGAGATCGCACCACAGTGGAGGAAATAGCAAAGCCCCAAAAATGGCCCACCAATTTTTTTCCCCGGCAAAAAAATTGGTGTGCCATGGCTTCCTTGTTTTCGTATTTCGGACTTTTGGGTTCAATATTACAACATTCAAACTTCTACAAGTTCACTGTTGTAATATAGACCCAAAATTGAGGTGTACAAAACAGTGTTGCAATCAGTACTGTTATATGGTATGAAAACCTGAGCAGTAAAGGCAGAGCAGTTGAGTAAGCTAGAGGTGATGGAGATGAAGTGCCGGAGACAGGTCATAGGACGCACACTGTGGGACAGACAGAGAAATGAGGAAATAACAGCAGAAGCTAAAGTAACTCCAACTACAGAAAAAGTCAAAAAGAACAGATTATGGTGGTTAGGGGACTTGTGCAGGTAAGCAGAAGAAATCTGGTGAAGATGATTTGGGACAGACAGGAAGAAAGCAAGAGGAAATAGGGGCATACAGCAAAGTGGTGGATGGACTGTGCGAGAGAAGACCTGCGACAGTTATGCATGAGTGTTGAAGAAGGTAGGAGAGCGGCATCGAGTAGGCAGAGATGACAACAGGTGACATGACACTGTGACACCTTGCAGAAAATGAGAAAAAGGGAGTTGCTGATGATGATGATGGTTAAGTAGTGGACATTAAACAATCTGTAAAGAAGTGTTATTAAGTAAAGACAATTCATATTTAGACAACTGTGCTGTGGGTAGATATTGTGTTTTAATCTTCAGTAACAGAGCTTCTACAGAATGCGAAACTGCCAAGTAAGTCTCATGCGTCAGTGCATCTGGCATGTCTACAATGCATTTGTCTCTAGCTTTTAATTTTCAGTTCTAAGGTAGCACAGTCTCTATTTACACTATGGTGTTAAGGGGGAAGGGAGACTTTAGTAAAGGAATGAGTTTAATGCTTTTATCACTCTTAACAGAACCACCCTCTGCAACCACTCCCTTCTCCGAATAACCTGATTATATATAAATTAATGAATGTCTTTAATGCTTTTCATTATACTCAACTGGGATCTCTTGTTTGTGTGTTTCAATAAAGGATATTCCATTTTAACTCAGCTGTGGACTACCTGGTATTTTATTATTTTGTAGAAGATATTTTACAGTTTGATTTTTATTAGTGAACTAGGTGCATAACACATTTCAAGGAGTGAACTTCACACCCTCCATACTGCAAAGTTTCTGCTCGGTTCTTAAACTATTTTACCTACTTCTAATTCACACAACCAAATCATTATTCCATCATTACTTCCCAGTTAACACTCAGACTTGCTTATCTGCTCTAATATATTTATAAAATCTAATTATCTAATATATAATATTAATAAATACTACTATAACTGCTAGGAGCAACAACTGATGATCAACTAAAATTTGACATCCACATCCAACAAGCCATCAAACCTCCCCTCCCCCACCAAAAAATTAGGGTTACTTTACAGGAACAAAAAAATTCCTCACTAATGAATCTAAAATCACTCTGGCACAAAAAAACCCAAAACAAATGGCTGAGGCTACTCTGGCTCACAAATGCACTATACACTCTAGCTCTTTTTCTGCAGTGGATTTACTTGGATTTACAAATTTTGCTGAATTTTCGAATGTGGGAAGATGTTATGATTGTTTTGTTCTGCTGAATCTTCTGCAATCTGGCTCGCCATGTCAGTGGTTCACAGGGCTGATGTCTGCAGGCCCTGTGAGGCCTGAATCACTTAATGAACTGAGAATACTGATGACGACATCCAAAAAGCTGTAGCTGCTTTGCATCTCAAACAAACTACAAAAATAAATGGAGAAAGCATAGGAGATGCGACAGACCTAGGAAAAGGGGCAACAGAGCTGGTATCAGTGTCAGATTAAGAAAAGCTCCACTCAGGCCTGCAATTCCTTCTATGCTGTTGGCTTAAGTAAGATCTCTGGATAACAAAATGGACTTTATCAGGCTAGACATTAATGCAAACAGTAATATTCACTGAGACTTGGCTATATTCAAATATCAGCGACCAAGCTGTTGGGATAGACAAATTCTCCTTTTTCAGAGCAGACAGGTTACAGGCTCTCAGTGGCAAAACTAAAGGTGGGGTAGTCTGTATATACATTGACAACTGGTGTGAAAACAATGATGTCATTACTAGCTATTGCTCAGCTGACATTACCTTACAATTAAATGTCCTCCATTCTACTTGCCCAGGGAATTTTCAACTATCTTTATAATTGCCGTTTACATACCTCTGAGTGCAAACACTAATGAATCATTTGCCAGGCTGTACTAGTTAGTCTGTGATCTGAAAAACAAGAACCCAGAATATGTCAACATTATAGCTGGGGATTTCAATCAGGCCAAGCTGAAAACTGTGCTACCAAACTCCCAGCAGTATGTAAACTTCTCTACAAGAGGTGATAACACGCTTGATCAAATGTTCTCAGATATCAAGCAGGCATTCAAAGCAGTCTCACACCTCCAACTTGGTAGCTCAGATCACATTTCCATCCTGCTTATCCCCACCTACAAACCAATGCTAGTTAGGGAAAAACCTTTCAAGAAGCAAATAAGGATCTGGCCTGAAACAGCTGTCTCGGCTCTGCAAGACTGCTCTGAATGCAGTCACTGGAATCTATTTAAAGAGGCTGCCACCACAAATTAATGTATTAGTTTGGATGAGTACACTGAAATGGTTGTGAAATACATCACAAAATGTGTTGAAGATGTCACCACCCTAAAAGATGTAACCATCAGAGCAAACCAAAAACCCTGGCTCATCAGTGATGTATATGAATTACTGAGAGTGCATAATTCAACAGAAATGCTTTGAAAATGGCCAGAGCCAACTTGAACAAAGGTGTGAGAGTAGCAAAATGGGCCTACAGTCTGAAAATATAGAGACACCTCACTGACCATAAAGATCCCAGGCAGCTGTGGAGAGGGATCTAAAACATCATAGACTATAAGCCACCACCCATGCATTGTGATGATAAGCCAGACTTTCTAAACAAGCAAAATATCTACTTCAGTAGATATGAGGATTCAAACAGAACCTCACCAAAGAGACTACCTAACAATGCAGATGCAACATCACCATACCTCAACTTGGAGGAGGCATGCAGGAACCTACATAGGGTTCACCTGGGCAAAGCAGCTGGTCTGGGTAGGATCCCAGGGAAGTTATTAAAAACTGTGCTGATCAGCTGGCACTAGTCTTCATAGACATTTTCAATATATCTCAGCCAGGAAAAAGTGCCCAGATGCTTCGAGACCACTGACATCATCCTTCTGCCCAAGAAACCATCTCCAGGATCATTAAATGATTACCGGCCAATCGCACTTACCTCAGTAGTGATGAAGTAATTCGAAAAATGGCCAAGGATCATATAACATCCTCCCTGCCTGCTACATTTGATCCTTTACAATTTGCATACAGGCCAAATCATTCTACTGCAGATGCCATAGCCTTAACACTTCATCACACCTTGGACCACCTGGAAAATAAGGTCCGTTACATATGCATGCTTTTCACAGACTTCACCTTGGCCTTCAAACATGGTTATTTCACAACTGCTGTCTAAGCTGAGTAAACGAGGCACAGAAAACACAATATGCGACTGGATCCCCAACTTCTTGACTGAAAGGTCTCAAATAGTTTGAGCAGAAAAACATCACTCAAACAGAATCACCCTAAATGCTGGGGTCCCACAAGGTTGCATATTTAGTCCACTTCTTTTCACAGTTCTAGCACATGGTTGCACAGCTACACATCAGTCAGACAGAATCATGACATTTGTAGATGACACCACAGTAATCAGCCTTATCATGAAGGAAGATGAGGGGGCCTACAGGGAAGAAGTGAACCAACTCGTTCATTGGTGCACTGACAACAACTTAGCACTAAATGTTGGGAAAACCAAGAAAATCATCATCGATTTTAGGAAGGAAAATAAGCCACACACTTCTGTCATCATCAATAGTGATGCTGTGGAGAGAGTAAATAGCACCATATTTCTAGGGGTACATATCTCACAAGACCTAATTTGGGCCACAAACACTTCCTACCTTATAAAGAGAGCCCAACAAAATCTCCACTTCCTTAGGAGACTTCATAGAGCTAACCGCTCCTCACAGGTCCTACTTACCTTCTACAGAGCCATGATTGAGAGCGTACTGACAAACAATGTCATTGCCTGGCATGGAAATTACTGTCAAGCTGATTGGAAGGCACTGGATAAGATCATTAAATAGGCCACAATAATCATTGGCTCCAACCTTCAGTCCCGTCTTCTTCTTCTTTTGGCTTTTCCCAGTTAGGGGCTGCCACAGCGGATCATCTGTCTGCTCATGATTGGCAGTGGAGTTTTACAGTGTCAAGTTGCCAGCCCAGCACCCAACCTTCCACAGAAAGCACTCACACATGCACACACTCACACCTAGGACCAATTTAGAGTGTCCAATCCACCTACAGCATGTCTTTAGAATGTGGGAGGAAACCGGAGCACCCAGAGGAAACCCACGCGACCACAGGGAGGACATGCAGACTCCGCACAGAAGGCACCCCAGCTGAGAATCGAACCAGAGAACCTCTTGCTTTGAGGTGGCAACACTAACCGCTGCACCACCATCATGTATTCAAACAGATGCTATGGTAGAGTCTGAAAACTAATGAGGGATAGACACCATCCAGCTTATGGACTGTTCAAACTCCTGCCAACAAGGAAGCACTACAGAAGCATTAGAGGCAGGACATCCAGATTTCATAACAACGTCTTCCCACATGCTATTAGACTACTGAACAACAAACTCATAGCCTAACCCGCTAAATGGGTAAAACATTATTTATGCGCAATATGTCATTGTTATTTACATAACTCTCTACATAGCTCACTTTATGCATCTCTATCTGCACTATGAAAACAGTAAACTGTAAGTTTATGGCATATATTGGTGGTGGGTAAGGTTTTTACATGTGTGCCGCTTTGTTTATTTATAGTACTGTTTGTTACATATATCCTTATATTTCTGCTGAGTCTGTTCCTGTTGTTGTTATTTGTATTTGCTTCTGCTGTAAAAAGCTTTCATTTTTTTTTTTTACTTTATTTACTTTTTTGTATCTTATTATTTTTATTTCTATTTAATTAAATTTTGTTAATTAATTTAATCTATCTTCCTTCTGTAAACTGTCAATCATATGGTATGAGTCTGAATATCAAAATTTCATGCAGTGATACGCACTTTTTCCTCTGTGTTGATCTGTATGACAATGAAGTTTACTTTGACTTTGACACAAGCCTACCTTCTGCCTAACCTAGTCTATGCTTTCCCAGTCCTAACAAGCCTACAAACCAATCTTATGAACAAGCTTGAACTCACAACAAAATTACAAAATTTACAGCAAACTTACCCTATCACTCACACCACTGCCTATCTTTAAAAAACCTTCAGTGGCTACGATTCCCCCAAGTCCTCCTCCTCCAAGTACACCTGGCCCACTCCATTCTCTACAAACCTACCTCTTGCCCAGTGCTTTCTTCTCTTGTAACTCCTTATACTTCCAACTGTACTCAAAAGCTTAGATCAACATGTCTTGGAAATTCACAAACCCAATAAGATCAGGCAAACAACTCTATAGCTACTCTTGTTGCTAATTCCTGGAACAAACTGCCTTGGTCCTTAAGAATTATACCTGATACAAACTGCTTCAAAAAATCCTTAAAACTCTTCCTGGTAAACAATAGGACTTGCACATGCCACGACCCAACATAAAGTACCTGTCCCATACCTACCCCCTACCTAGATAGCCATTACTAACTCACTACCTTAACCCCACGCAACACACTTTCACACAAAACTATGCATTCAACTTTGTTCTCTACTCATACTTTCTCTCTGCTCAAACTCATCCTTGTACCTGTTGCAATGTAATCCATTTCAAACTCATCCCTGTAACTGTTACAATGTAATCCATTTCAAACTCATCCCTGTAACTGTTACAATGTAATCCATTTCAAACTCATCCCTGTACCTGTTACAATGTAATCCATTTCAAACTCATCCCTGTAACTGTTACAATGTAATCCATTTCAAACTCATCCCTGTACCTGTTACAATGTAATCCATTTCAAACTCATCCCTGAACCTGTTACAATGTAATCCATTTCAAACTCATCCCTGAACCTGTTACAATGTAATCCATTTCAAACTCATCCTTATACTTGTTACAATGTAACCTATTTCAAACTCTTACTGTACACTGACATTTTAAATCTGCCTCAAAATTTTGTCACACCTATTCCTGGTTGAAATGTATTTTTTAAACTCTGAATGTAATCAACTGACTGTATTTAACTATTGCTGATCTAAAATTTGTCTGTGTTATATGATGATGTATTGTTTAAAAAATATATATTCACAGGAGCTTTCACCCCAGGTCTCAGCTGAAAAAGGGCCTGTGCCCAGTTGGACTAACCCGGTCAGCAAATGTCAAAATAAATAAATAAAAAAAATAAATAAATAATATATAATATAATATAATATAACATAATATAATATATCTGTATTGCTCATCTCATAAGTAAGGGCATTGCCTCCAGAAAAAAAGAAGTTATAACCTCCCTGTACTCTTCCCTCATCATACAAGTAATTGAGTACAGCACCCCTTTTGGTATGTACCTTTCCAAACACCTGCAGCAATCGGACAGACCACAAAGGTTCCTCACAAGGAAAATTCAAGGTCTTCAGCATCTGTCCCATGCGCATTATCTGAAATCACTGTCGCTTTATTCCGTTTCATACAGACTACTCAGAGGTGATCTCTGTCTTGCATACAAGGAAATCTCTGACTCTGCTTTATTGGAAGTACTGCATCTCCGTAAATCAAATGATACATGGGTTACTCGCTCTAAAGGCCTTAACTTAATGACATTAATAAGATCTGATGGATGGACAGATTGTCTCCCAGAGGTTACCACACCTTTGAAACAAGCTCCCACTTCATGTCAAACAGAGCGCCTCATTGGCCTTCTTCAAACGCAATCTGAACGATTGGATGGGTAACCATAAATTCACCCCGGGGACTCCAACTGTGCCCCTCTTGGACAGGGGCGATAGGTGCTGATCATGGAAATAAGGGTAGAGCTTGGCTAGGCTTGTAAGAGCCCTAGGGCCATTAACCTAGTGACGTCCTACGATCATATGATCCTATAATACCTCACTGTATTGTATTTCTTAAATTATTCCTCCCTATTTTATACACCACTTCTCTGTCTGTAAAGTCTCAGTACAAGGCTTGTAAATTTAATGTTTGTAACTATAAATACTAATTTTATTATACTATTATGTGACATTTTCACTGAAACTGCATTATAAAATGTGTTATTGTAAATAGACTGATTGCATTAAATGTGAGACCTTGGAGCTTTTCTCCCCAGGCCTCTGTTGAAAAGGCAACTGTGCCCAGTTGGACTTTCCCTGTAAACAAATGTCAATAAGTAAATAAAAAAAATCTGATGACTGCTAGTTTATCATATTCCATATTAGGCACGAGTTCTGAATTCCATAATAGAACTTTCAGAACAAATGTTATACTTCTCTAACCCTGTCAGCCCTTGCTAAAATTAGGCAGGAAGCAAGCAAACAGATACATACTGAAGGACACTCTCTCACTCTTCTATAAAAAGCATATTAGAAATAAAATGCACGCACTAATTTTTTTTCCCTTCCCTGTACTTCTCACCCTTCACACTACTCTTTGTTTTCAATTTACAAGCAAGCCAGGCAGATGGGACTTCAGTGCAATGTCTGGTGTGAATGATGGCACATCCAGGAGTACAGTACCCCCTCCCATGTGGAGTGTATGCTGAGTGAAGTGCTAGCACTAGAAAGTGAATGCAGGTACCTGGACTTGGAATAGACCCCACAGCATTCTTTTACTCTAGCACCAGCTGTGAGTGTGTTATGTATTGAGCCACTCAGTACCTCATTATAACATCTGAAAACAGAATTACTTTCTATGAAAACTTATGAGGAGTAGCAGAGAAGAAACTCAATCTTCTCTGTTGCCACTAGTCCATTTCAAAAAACACTTTCCTAGGAAATGTTCCTGTAAATGCAGGCCCACAAATCCAGGCTTGTTTACAACAGTGCATTTATATTGTCTCCAAAGTTCAGTGTGGCTTATTTTCAGTCAAGGCAGATTCAATATTCCTTTATACTGATTACCCGGGGGTAGGGGTGGTCCCAAAACTGGCCAGTAAAATATACAGTACTGACAGATATCAGTCTTTTACCTTCACACACTTTGCCATATAGGCAGGGATAATTCCATTAATTTCTCCTTCACAGTGCAACATGTCCTGTTCTTTTGTTCAGAGTTACTGGAAAATTTTCTAGACTACCTCCATCCTTCACTCTACAGACACAGAGGTCAGGAATTTAACTACTTCAAGTGGCAGTGGCCATTATATATTCCTAGGTGCCAGCTATAGGTTCTTAGGTAACAACTAGGCTAGCTGTTTATGTGGGACATTTTAAGACTAGCTAATTTCCCTTCCAAATGAAAGGATAAAACCATGTGCCCTTTGCAGTAGATAGTTAATTGACACAAACTATCTGGCTAAAATTGCAGGTACCACTTTTGAATCCAAAAAGTTAACAGTGGTATACCACTGGGCACACTGTTGGGCCCTATTCTTTTTAGATCTGTTTCTCAGAATATTAAGCCAACATTCATGACCCATGGTTATGCATGTCTGCAGATGACTATAACCTGGGTGTTGTTGTTCATTCCTTTCCTGACTCACAATTGCTCCAACATGGGTTATAAGAATTCAGGTTAATAGGTTATATGAATTTTATTTAGGTTCATAGGTACATGCTAGGCTGACTGCCCTTGTGAGCCATTTTAATCCTAACCAATTATCCCATTTGAGAATCAAACCCTGCACCTTATATTTTAAGGTAAATACCTAGACCATTATGCTAACCTCAACCTTAGACTATGTTAACAATTGGTGCTGAGACAACGGTCTCAAAGTAAAATGTAAAAAAATGCAGCATAGTTCATTATGATAAACAAAACATTTCCATATCATACCACATAGCTAACATGCCCTTCAGATCAGACACTGCTGGAAGAGATCTAGGCACCCTTGTAGATAAATCCTTATTTTTTGACCATCATATCTCTGTAGTAGTGCATAAATCTTTCTGAGTGGCTCAGTTAATTTTCAATTACATCTCCTCTAGATCCAAATGTATCTTAATGCCTTTACACATCTATTATCAGACCCATTGCTGAGTAAAATGCCTCTTTTGGCATGTATTTGTTGAAATATATAACTCAGCTTGAGAAACTTCAGAGAGTATATTCCCTTAAGATGTTGTGAAAGTTTAAACATGCCAGTCAAATAAAAAAAATCGTCTAATATGACCACGGAGGCAGATATTTAAATATTTAAGAAACCCTGTCAAAACAATTTCTTTTCCTGGACAGCACATACTAACAACTTCTGCCACACTGCAGAATTTAAGCTGAACTCTGAAATACATTTCACTTCTGTACTCCAAGCTAGTTCCTTCATATAGTCTGTAGTACAATACAGATTTATTCTTAACTTCTGTAACAATTTAAAATATCCTGCTGCCTTAGGGAATAGATGAGGTCCAAACAGGGACTATCTTTCACATAAAGATATCTATGTGTGCAAAACAATGGACCAATATTATTTGTTTATTTATTTCATTTATTTATTTATATTTGTTTACTGGGGTCATGCTTTGGTTTCAATGGGGCATTTGCAGGCACAGTCTGGGTGAATAGGATCACATAAGAAATGAACAAAACATATTTACTAATACAAGGATATGCTGAAACAAACAAACATATATACATATTTACAGATGCAAGAATATACTACAACACTTAGTTCAAGAAGCAGTTAATGTCAAAACATGGATGGACACATGGAATTATGGTTAGAATTCTATGGATAAGATGTAGCCATAATGACTGAGGTGGCTTACACTACAGGGATAGCAGCATATACAGAGGTATGAAGACATCAGAAGGGGCACGTGAGAATACCTGGAAGAAAGGATACCATTGGGAGAAGACAGAGAAATGGTATGAGAGGTATGGGAAGAGGAGCAGAAAGGAGAAGATGTGTGAGACAGATGCAAAGAGAAGAGGGAAGTAGGATGAATGAGAGGCAGTAAGTAAAGGGGATGAATCCTCAATTTTGTCAATGCAAATGCTTTGGAACAGCTAGTTGATACCCCCACAAGAGGTGATAATATCTTGGACTTGGTATTAACCAACATAAGTAATCACTGCAGAATCCCCGCAGTATCATCCTCCCTTGTAAGATCCAACCATAAAGCGATCACGTTCAAAGTCACCATCTCCCCGACCCCCCCCCCCCTAGCCTCTAGCTAGGGTCATTATACGAACATTTACATAGCTGCATGTAATCATGAATACCTGACAGGACTAAATCATCCTCCACAAGGAAGAGTAAACCTGTCTGGTGGACATCTGCAATAAATACATTTTATAACAAAAGAAAAAAATTGCTGTCCAGGACCAAGAAGGAGCAGGTGCCTAATTGGAGGCAATCCCTCCTTGCCTAAACAAGCAAATAAGAGCACTAGTGAAACCCTCCAAAGCAAACTTCGATTTCAAATTGACCACATTTACTACAATCATAAGGCCTTCTTCACATATGCCCGTAATCTCAAAGGTAGCACCCAGATCTGTTCAGAACTGGTGGTTAAGGACAGCACATATACAAATGCTGTAGATATAGCAAACTTGCTGGCTGACAGATTCAGAGAAAATTTCACCCCTCTGTCCCCCCATCAGTAAATCAGGACATTCCCAGTACCTGCCCCCTTCCCCTTATATCTAGGAATCAGGTCATCACTGCTCTGTCAAATACAAAAAATACAACTTCCATGGGACCCGATAACATCCCAGGCTGCATCCTACATGAACTCAGTTAGGAACTTGCAGCACCATTAGGCACCCTATGCAACCAAAGCCTGAGTACCGGCTTTGCCCCAGCTGAGTGGAGGACAGCCACTGCCATCCCTTTACACAAAGGTGAAGCGTCCACCCATCCGGGAAATTATAGACCCATCAGGCTAACTATCCTGATCTGTAAGGCCATGGAACGGATTATCATGGACCTCATTAACAAAGACATTGGCAACCTCCAAGCACTCAATACCACACAGTTTGGCTTTGTCAAGTGGAGGTCATGTCTGTTAAATTTGGTCGACTTTTTTGAGACAGTCACCAATATATGTATGTTCACTAATTGCATATTTATGAATACTAATATATACATACACATATCTATCTATCTATCTATCTATCTATCTATCTATCTATCTATCTATCTATCTATCTATCTATCTATCTATCTATCTAAGTAGCAAGACCCATTACACAAAATTAAAATTGTTGACATATTAAAATATTAAAATGTTAAACATATTGAAATCACTGCTTCAGGGCCTTCAGTCTCAATTCCCCTAGTGACATGGACATCCTCCAGGAGGGTCTCACCCAAACAAATGACTGGTGCCAGAAACATGGACTCAAGCTGAATACAAAAAATGCATCATAATCCCCTTTGGGGAGAGTGATGTCCCCACAGATTATCACATTAATAACAACATCCTAAGCATGCAGTCAGTTATGAGAGATTTGGGCACCCAGATTGATAGCATCCTGACTTTTGGCCACAATGTTGCTTCCATTGTGCAGAAAGCTTTCTATATGGCCCACCTCATGAGTAAGGGTATCTCATCCAGGCACAAGGAGGTCATAATATCCTTGTATTTTTCCCTTATAAGGCCCATTATTGAGTACAACACCCCATTTAGCATGTACCTCGCAAAGCACATGCAGCAGCTGGAGAGACCACAGAGTTTCCTCACCAGGAAAATCCAGGGCCTCAAAAATCTGCTATACACAGATAGGCTAAAAGCCCTATACCTCTATTCTGTTTCATGCAGACTCCTCAGACGTGACATCTGTCTGGCATACAAGGTGATCTCGGACCCCACACCTTTATGGGACTGCTGCATATCCACAAGTCAAGCTGCACTTGAGTAACCCACACATGTGACCTCTACCTGGTCTATCACATCAATAAGACTTGTTGGCAGGACAGATTTGTGCCCCAGGGACTCCCCCATCTGTGGAATAGACTCCCTCTCCACATCATGCAGAGTACCTCTTTACCCATTTTTAAGTGCAACCTGGATAACTGGATGGAAAATAGAAAATACATCCCTGGGATTCCACCCTGCTGGACATGGGCATTGGGTGCTGATTTGTCTATGCATGGGCTAAACTCTTGGCTAGGCTTATAAGGGCCTCAGGACCAATAGCCTAGTAACTTCCTATGATCATATGATCCTATGATAAGATGAGATAAGGAAGGATGAAATGGGGATAAAGGGGTGTGTGGGAGAGTTGCAGAGTTCATGTAATGTGACCTGACTGAGTGCATCAGCACTTTGATTGGGTGAAGCAATAGTTTCAAGGCTGATGGTGCAGGGCAGATGCAAGGAAGACGATAAAGACAGAGATAGTAGGGCCAAAAACAATAACGAAATTCAAAGAACATGTGACAGGCATAATGTAGTTCCGGAAATTGTGAAAAAGAAAGTTAAAAAATGAAACAAACTGTTAAGCAAAATCTGTAGCTTATCTAACAAATGAGGAAATAAACAGATTAGATGGGCCAGGCAAACCTTATTTTTACTCAGATTTTGTCTGACAGGTTTGTAGCAGCAGTGTACTATAACAGTTTAGATTCAAATCTAGAACAATTGCTTTTCAGTTCCTTATCTTATTTCAATACATTGCAGAGTTTTACAATATTCACTCAAAACCGTACATTATTTCATGCAAGAAAATTTATCTTTATCCCAAATTTGAACATCATTGCATTATTATGGGTGAAACAGATAGAAAATAGACTGTAATTCACTGGAAAATTTGTATTAAATGGCATCATGTTCAAATGCAAGTCTGAAAGAATGGCTATATTATGAATATGGGCCGTAATCTTAACTGCTTCTTAGCCAAGCAATCAGCTTGTGGTTATACAGGAAATGTTACATTGTATTCTCTGAGGAATGTTTATGAAACCAGAATTTGAAACAGTAACAGCTAAGCCACAAAACAGTTGCACTGATAATTGATCTACCACAAAGGAGCATTGATCATGCAGTTAAATTCCAAGGAAAAACACTACAAATAACATATAAAAGAAAAACATTTTATTTATTTATTTTACATTTGTTAACAGGGAGAGACCAACTGATAATGAAGCCCATTTTCAGTGGAGTCCCGGGAAGAAAAGCTCCAGTAGAATTTATTAAAGACATTACATGAAACAGATGAATATAGGAAGATAATACACTATCATATAGTAACATTAGATGGGACAAAGCAATGTTATGAATAACATGTAACATAGCATAAATTCCATAACAAATATGACATAACAAATTTACAGAGAATGTTGCACTTTACTTTTTTTTTAGACATGGAGGGCTTTAAGTGAGGATTAAGAATGGGGAAGAATTTGTTAAGCAGAGCGGGCATGCTGGGAAGAATATGTGGTGAGATAGGAGTGAAGAGGAGATTGTTGACCAAAGGGAACTTGCAGAGAGAATTATAAGGGAAGAGATGAGAAAGAGGGCATGGCATATAATCAGATATTGGTGATAGAGACAGTTAGGGATAGTTAGAACATCATGGAAAAAGAATGCAAAGCACCGTTATATAAATTAGAGTAGTTCAGCTTTAATCACTAGAACATGGAACCAAAGAGTCTCAGTGCAGTTTTCAAAGGATTTAGGGTTTCTTTCTCTTTTCTTACTTTAAATTTGACTGTTGCTAGATAGCTCCTTGATGAAATTTAGTTCAGATGAACAAAGTTATGAATAGATCTGGGTTTGATTTTTCTCCGTCTCCATTTGCCTGCTGTGCGTTTCCAAGTAGGTCACTTAATCAGGCAGTGACAGTGCATGTGAGCCTCCAATGAAAATGGGCCTGAGCTGGCCAATCCATTTAGCAAGGCCTGTTTCTGCCCCATTGTAGATCCAGTTCTAACATGTTGAGAATCTCAAATGATGGTGAAACACAAGTTTCTCCTGTCTTGGCCTTTGTAGAAAACCCTGTGTTGCTGTTACATTGCTTAAAGCTGAAACACTTCAAACTATTTCATACGGATCTTTATGCATGTCTCTTGATATTTTGATTATGAGATAGGTGCAGTTAGTAGCGTTGTCGCCTCACAGTTAGACGTTGCCCATTCGATTCTCAGTTGGAGCATCTTCTGTGTGGCGACAAGCGTGAATGGGCGTTCCTTCATTGAAGGTTGTGCGTTAGGCCTGGCAAGCCAGCACGTAAAATCTACTGCCAATCATTAACGGACTGGAGTTCCGCTGTGGCGACCCCTAACCGGGAAAAGCCAAAAGACACAAACAAAGATAGGTGCAGTTAAATTACTATTCTTTTGATGTTGGTTGTGTGGCCAGTGCCCTGTGTGATAATATTTTTCTCAAAAACATTGTCTTATAATTTTTTTTTTTCTTTCCTTGTTTGGAAGATTTGTCTTATTGTCTTCCCTAAGAACCTATCTATCAGATATTACCTGGTATAGAAGCATAAGTTACTTCTTTCTTTGGCCAGGACTCAGTCATTAAACACAGAGGTGTTTACAGATTTATGAGTCACAAACATTATTTGCATTACTATTTGGACCTGTTTACAGAGTGGTCCTAGCAGCAAGGAACTCGGAAAAGCGACTACCTTCTGGATTTAAGTATCTTTGCTTTTTTTTTTCACTGAAAATAGCTTCTGCTGCTTACTTTGAACTAGCCTGAACTGTTTTTTACTGATTTACTGCATTTATTTTAAAATCTGCACTTAAAGTTACATTTAGTCGAATTTAGTCGAAAGTTTGCTTGTTTGTTTGTTTAATTGAACTGTGGAGGCTGCCCACTAAAGTGTGCTAGCCTGTGTAACTAATTTATCACTGTCTCTGCATTTTCTGTGTATTTCTGCAAAAAAACCCAAAAAAACAAAAAAAATCCTTGTTTTCCCGCCTTTCTCGACTAGTTTAGACCAGTATACAGGCATTGCTGTATTCTGGGCTGTGGTGTAGTTCCTGTGTTGTCCATTACCTTACTTGGATAGAAGGAAGTTTCTTTGCTCACCAGTGGGAGTGGGAGCCTTGAGCAGCCTACCTATCCTTGGGGGAAGTGACCTCAGCACAAGAAGCTGTAGTAATTGGTTGTTTGGGACCATTCCTAGCTCTTTTGTAGTTCACTGCTTAAAATCCACCTCTGGGCGTTATTTTCTGGCTATACTGCTCAGACAAGCTCCACGTGGGTTTACAGAGTGGTCCTAGCAGCAAGGAACTCGAAAAAGCGACTACCTTCTGGATTTAAGTATCTTTGCTTTTTTTTCACTGAAAATAGCTTCTGCTGCTTACTTTGAACTAGCCTGAACTGTTTTTTACTGATTTACTGCATTTATTTTAAAATCTGCACTTAAAGTTACATTTAGTCGAATTTAGTCGAATGTTTGCTTGTTTGTTTGTTTAATTGAACTGTGGAGGCTGCCCACTAAAGTGTGCTAGCCTGTGTAACTAATTTATCACTGTCTCTGCATTTTCTGTGTATTTCTGCAAAAAAACCCCAAAAAAACAAAAAAATAATCCTTGTTTTCCCGCCTTTCTCGACTAGTTTAGACCAGTATAAAGGCATTGCTGTATTCTGGGCTGTGGTGTAGTTCCTGTGTTGTCCATTACCTTACTTGGCTAAAAGGAAGTTTCTTTGCTCACCAGTGGGAGTGGGGAGCCTTGAGCCGCCTACCTATCCTTGGGGGAAGTGACCTCAGCACAAGAAGCTGTTAGTAATTGGTTGTTTGGGACCATTCCTAGCTCTTTTGTAGTTCACTGCTTAAAATCCGCATTTGCACGGTTTTTATGTGCGCATAGCAGCAATCGTTAAACTTGGTTAAACAGGGTTAAACTTTTTCTGGCTCCAAGTCTGCTCTTCAATTTTTCCCTTAGAACTGTTCTACTTGCAATCTAAACAGCCTATACTCTATCTGAAAAGATCAGCACTTGCTCCTAAAGCATTTTGTATACAGGTAAAGCACTCTTAAACAAACGAAAAGTACTTCATTCACCTAAATTCTGTTGAGTACCCATTTCCCTATAGGTCCTTTCTGACTCAGTTACACAGCAATCTTTTTCACTATTTCTAGCATGTCGAAGGGTCAGTTGCTGGCGTCCTCTCCTGTTCAGCTGGTGAATCTGGGAATCTTGAGGCAATGTTACAATTGCCTCATGTACACAGACAACCCTCTCCTCCTCCCAACAAATACAAATATATGCGAGAGATGCAACTATATAGCCAAACTGGAGGCTGAGCTCTCTCAATTCAGTACTGGCAAGACCAGTCAGGAGGAGAAGGTAACCACGCACACCACAAACCCAGTCTCACATAGAACTATCACAACTGCAAACCAAACACATAAACACACAAAACATACTTGGAGACGCTGATTAAAAATCTACCAAAACAACAGAGGCCTCCAAAGCAGACACCCAAGCAACCACCACCTCAAGACATTGCACATGCAACACATAGTTCACAAAGTCAGTGTGCTAAACAGTCACAGCCCTTAGAGGAAAAGCAGAAAGGAAGAAGATGTGTGAGACAGATGCAAAGAAGAGGGAAGTAGGATGAATGAGGCAGTAAGTAAAGGGGATGAATCCTCAATTTTGTCAATGCAAATGCTTTGGAACAGCAAGTTGATACCCCCACAAGAGGTGATAATATCTTGGACTTGGTATTAACCAACATAAGTAATCACTGCAGAATCCCGCGGTATCATCCTCCTTGTAAGATCCAACCATAAAGCGGTCACGTTCAAAGTCACCATCCCCCCCCCCCCCCCCCCAGCTAGGGTCATTATGAACATTTACATAGCTTCATGTAATCAGGAATACCTGACAGGACTAAATCATCCTCCACAAGGAAGAGTAAACCTGTCTGGTGGACATCTGCAATAAATACATTTTATAACAAAAGAAAAAAAATGCTGTCCAGGACCAAGAAGGAGCAGGTGCCTAATTGGAAGCAATTTCTCCTTGCCTAAACAAGCAAATAAGAGCACTAGTGAAATCCTCCAAAGCAAACTTCGATTTCAAATTGACCACATTTACTACAATCATAAGGCCTTCTTCACATATGCCCGTAATCTCAAAGGTAGCACCCAGATCTGTTCAGAACTGGTGGTTAAGGACAGCACATATACAAATGCCGTAGATATAGCAAACTTGCTGGCTGACAGATTCAGAGCAAATTTCACCCCTCTGTTCCCTCATCAGTAAATCAGGACATTCCCAGTACCTGCCCCCTTCCCCTTATATCTAGGAATCAGGTCATCACTGCTCTGTCAAATACAAAAAATACAGCCTCCATGGGACCCGATAACATCCCAGGCTGCATCCTACATGAACTCAGGTAGGAACTTGCAGCACCATTAGGCACCCTATGCAACCAAAGCCTGAGTACTGGCTTTGCCCCAGCTGAGTGGAGGACAGCCACTGCCATCCCTTTACACAAAGGTGGAGCGTCCACCCATCCGGGAAATTGTAGACCCATCAGGCTAACTATCCTGATCTGTAAGGCCATGGAACGGATTATCATGGACCTCATTAACAAAGACATTGGCAACCTCCAAGCACTCAATACCACACAGTTTGGCTTTGTCAAGTGGAGGTCATGTCTGTTAAATTTGGTCGACTTTTTTGAGACAGTCACCAATATATGTATGTTCACTAATTGCATATTTATGAATACTAATATATGCATACACATATCTATCTATCTATCTATCTATCTATCTATCTATCTATCTATCTATCTATCTATCTATCTATCTAAGTTGCAAGACCCATTATACAAAATTAAAGTTGCTGACATATTAAAATGTTAAACATATTGAAATCACTGTTTCAGGGCCTTCAGTCTCAATCCCCCTAGTGACGTGGACATCCTCCAGGAGGGTCTCACCCAAACAAATGACTGGTGCCAGAAACATGGACTCAAGCTGAATACAAAAAATGCATCATAATCCCCTTTGGGGAGAGTGATGTCCCCACAGATTATCACATTAATAACAACATCTTAAGCATGCAGTCAGTTGTGATGGATTTGGGCACCCAGATTGATAGCATCCTGACTTTTGGCCACAATGTTGCTTCCATTGTGCAGAAAGCTTTCTATATGGCCCACCTCATGAGTAAGGGTATCTCATCCTGGCACAAGGAGGTCATAATATCCCTGTATTCTTCCCTTATAAGGCCCATTATTGAGTACAACACCCCATTCAGCATGTACCTCGCAAAGCACATGCAGCAGCTAGAGAGACCACAGAGTTTCCTCACCAGGAAAATCCAGGGCCTCAAAAATCTACTATACACAGATAGGCTAAAAGCCCTATACGTCTATTCTGTTTCATGCAGACTCCTCAGACATGACATCTGTCTGGCATACAAGGCGATCTCGGACCCCGCACCTTTATGGGACTGCTGCATATCCACAAGTCAAGCTGCACTTGAGTAACCCACACATGTGGCCTCTACCTGGTCTATCACATCAATAAGACTTGTTGGCAGGACAGATTTGTGCCCCAGGGACTCCCCCATCTGTGGAATAGACTCCCTCTCCACATCAAGCAGAGTACCTCTTTACCCATTTTTAAGTGCAACCTGGATAACTGGATGGAAAATAGAAAATACATCCCTGGGATTCCACCCTGCTGGACATGGGCATTGGGTGCTGATTTGTCTATGCATGGGCTAAACTCTTGGCTAGGCTTATACGGGCCTCAGGACCAATAGCCTAGTAACTTCCTATGATCATATGATCCTATGATAAGATGAGATAAGGAAGGATGAAATGGGGATAAAGGGGTGTGTGGGAGAGTTGCAGAGTTCATGTAATGTGACCTGACTGAGTGCATCAGCACTTTGATTGGGTGAAGCAATAGTTTCAAGGCTGATGGTGCAGGGCAGATGCAAGGAAGACGATAAAGACAGAGATAGTAGGGCCAAAAACAATAACGAAATTCAAAGAACATGTGACAGGCATAATGTAGTTCTGGAAATTGTGAAAAAGAAAGTTAAAAAATGAAACAAACTGTTAAGCAAAATCTGTAGCTTATCTAACAAATTTGGAAATAAACAGATTAAATGGGCCAGGCAAACCTTATTTTTACTCAGATTTTGTCTGACAGGTTTGTAGCAGCAGTGTACTATAACAGTTTAGATTCAAATCTAGAACAATTGCTTTTCAGTTCCTTATCTTATTTCAATACATTGCAGAGTTTTACAATATTCACTCAAAACCATACATTATTTCATGCAAGAAAATTTATCTTTATCCCAAATTTGAACATTATTGCATTATTAAGGGTGAAACAGATAGAAAATAGACTGTAATTCACTGGAAAATTTGTATTAAATGGCATCATGTTCAAATGCAAGTCTGAAAGAATGGCTATATTATGAATATGGGCCGTAATCTTAACTGCTTCTTCGCCAAGCAATCAGCTTGTGGTTATACAGGAAATGTTACATTGTATTCTCTGAGGAATGTTTATGAAACCAAAATTTGAAACAGTAACAGCTAAGCCACAAAACAGTTGCACTGATAATTGATCTACCACAAAGGAGCATTGATCATGTAGTTAAATTCCAAGGAAAAACACTACAAATAACATATAAAAGAAAAACATTTTATTTATTTATTTTACATTTGTTAACAGGGAGAGACCAACTGAGAACGAATCCCATTTTCAGTGGAGTCCCGAGAAGAAAAGCTCCAGTAGAATTTATTAAAGACATTACATGAAACAGATGAATATAGGAAGATAATACACTATCATATAGTAACATTAGATGGGACAAAGCAATGTTATGAATAACATGTAACATAGCACAAATTCCATAACAAATATGACATAACAAATTTACAGAGAATGTTGCACTTTACTTTTTTTTTAGACATGGAGGGCTTTAAGTGAGGATTAAGAATGGGGAAGAATTTGCTAAGCAGAGGGGGCATGCAGGGAAGAATATGTGGTGAGATAAGAGTGAAGAGGAGATTGTTGATCAAAGGGAACTTGCAGAGAGAATTATAAGGGAAGAGATGAGAAAGAGGGCATGGCATATAATCAGATATTGGTGATAGAGACAGTTAGAGATAGTTAGAACATCATGGAAAAAGAATGCAAAGCACCGTTATATAAATTAGAGTAGTTCAGCTTTAATCAGTAGAACATGGAACCAAAGAGTCTCAGTGCAGTTTTCAAAGGATTTAGGGTTTCTTTCTCTTTTCTTACTTTAAATTTGACTGTTGCTAGATAGCTCCTTGATGAAATTTAGTTCAGATGAACAAAGTTATGAATAGATATGGGTTTGATTTTTCTCCGTCTCCATTTGCCTGCTGTGCGATTCCAAGCAGGTCACTTAATCAGGCAGTGACAGTGCATGCTGGAGCATTTCTCCCCGGGCCTCCACTGAAAACAGGCTCTGTGGAACCTAGTCGGACTTTCCCGGTCAACAAATGTTAAATAAAAAAAAATAATAAAATGCGAGCCTCCAATGAAAATGGGCCTGAGCTGGCCAATCCATTTAGCAAGGCCTGTTTCTGCCCCATTGTAGATCCAGTTCTAACATGTTGAGAATCTCAAATGATGGTGAAACACAAGTTTCTCCTGTCTTGGCCTTTGTAGAGTGCTCTGAGAAAACCCTGTGTTGCTGTTACATTGCTTAAAGCTGAAACACTTCAAACTATTTCATACGGATCTTTATGTATGTCTCTTGATATTTTGATTATGAGATAGGTGCAGTTAGTAGCGTTGTCGCCTCACAGTTAGACGTTGCCCGTTCGATTCTCAGTTAGAGCATCTTCTGTGTGGCGACATGCGTGAATGGGCATTCCTTCATTGAAGGTTGTGCATTAGGCCCGGCAAGCTAGCACGTAAAATCTACTGCCAATCATTAGCGGACTGGAGTTCTGCTGTGGCGACCCCTAACCGGGAAAAGCCAAAAGACACAAACAAAGATAGGTGCAGTTAAATTACTATTCTTTTGACATTGGTTGTGTGGCCAGTGCCCTGTGTGATAATATTTTTCTCAAAAACATTGTCTTATAATTTTTTTTCTTTTTCTTTCCTTGTTTGGAAGATTTGTCTTATTGTCTTCCCTAAGAGTCTATCTATCAGATATTACCTGGTATAGAAGCATAAGTTACTTCTTTCTTTGGCCAGGACTCTGTCATTAAACACAGAGGTGTTTACAGATTTATGAGTCACAAACATTATTTGCATTACTATTTGGACCTGTTTTAGTCGCAAGTATTACACCACTATTTATATAGTTTTGGTCTAAGGTAATGTTTTATTTGGTGAGAATTACAATACTATGCTATAGCAGTTTTTATGTTCTCCTCAGAGATAAACCTTCTGTAGCATTTTGTGCCTGATAGGACTTGTTGCACATTTCTTAGGTGAGGGTGTCTGACAAAGAATGCTCTAGAAAGGAACTTCACAAGAGTAAAAAAAACTTATATAAAGCCTTTGTCTGCACTAGAATTAGTTGGACTGAGACCTGGAGCTAAGCCTGAGGACAGTGTCTGACAACAAGAGCTTGGTAGTATGGTCACCAACATAAATTGTCTGGGCTCAGCCAGAAATGGCTATCATCACAAGCTGCAAGCTACAGTAGAATGATTTCAGACTCTCTAGACCTTTGCAAGTGGAAACTAACTTTAAGGACATAAAAAGTCACCTGGCTAGTAGGGAAGAAGACTGAGGCAGCACAAGAGATAGAGACGTCATTGAACCCAGAGAACTACCACATTGACAATACACCTTTAAGAGTTGACCCAGTTGTTCTGGATTTGGGAACTTATGTGGAAAGTGACCTAACCTTTGACCAACATGTGTTCATTGTTGTAAGAAAGTCCTTCTATATTGCACGGCTTACAGCCAAAGGGATTGTGTCTAGACCTATGGATGTTATTGTCCCCCTTTACTCAGCCCTCATTAGACCAGTCATTAGACCAGTCATTGAATATAATGCTCCCCTTGTTATGCATCTGTTCAGACACATGCAACAACTGGAATGCCCACAGAGATGCCTTACTAAAAGGATACAAGGCCTAAACAACATGTTCTACATGGACTGATTCAAAGCCCTGTAATTATATTCGGTATCCTACAGACTGGCTAGAGGTGACCTGTGTCTGGCATATAAGGCATCCTCCGATCCACTACTGATGGATTTGTTGCACATCAGAAAGTCCAGTGGCATCAAAATACTTGGTTTAGTGATCTTAACCTGTTTTGCAACATGAACAGAACAATTTGTGGGGACAGGTATATCTTCCAGAGGATACCACTACTCTGAAACAGATACCCCATGCACAATAAACAAAGTTCTTCCCTGACCATATTCAAGTGTAACTTGGATCTATGGATGTGAAACAGAAAATTTACCCCTGGACTGCCCCCTGTACTACTACTGGACAGAGGCAGTTCCTAAACACTTTATCCCATGTTTGGGTCCCCTCAAATTATCTTTGGTGGTATGATCCCAGTTATTCTCATTAGGGATAATATGTAATTATTGACCATGTGATGGTTAAGGCTAATCTCTAACCAAATGGGATATGTTAATTTGAGCACAAAAAGGGAAATTGGCTAGGCTTAAAATGTCCAGCAAGGGCAGTTAGCCTAGTACTTACCTATGAACATATAAATATCAGCTATATATAGTCAGACTCACTTCTATACATAGTGCAGGCTCTAGAACCAGACTTCTTGATTGCATTGTTCTAGAATTGTTCCCATAACAGGCTTCAGCAAGGATTGCAAATGATCCCAAGTTCATAGGTAGTTATTAGGCTATCCATCCAAGAGCCATGTTAAGCCTAGCCAAGCTTATCCCAAATTTAACAAAATATTGCTGGCATGTGTCAATACCCAAACAATTGTTATGGTTATGAGATAGACTTACACATCAGGCATTGTTAGTCTGCCCCAGACTTTTAGGGGCATAAGTGCCAAACCAGGGGTAAATTTGTGATTTCCCATCCATTGATCCAAGTTATGTTTGACTAGGGTTAGGCATGAGCTTTGCTTCATGTGGATGGAAAACTTGTCCCAGAGAAGGGGGAGATCTTTCATAGGAATGCCTGTCTCTCCAACATGCCCTGTTTATGTCGCAGACAAAGTTTAGGTCTTTAGAATGGATATTTCTGATATTATATGTTTTTTGGATGTACAACACCTCTATAAGTGCGGGATCAGAGGATGCTTTGCAGGCTAGGTATTGATTGCCATGTAGCAGTCTGTA
Organism: Protopterus annectens; assembly: GCF_019279795.1. Taxonomy (NCBI): domain Eukaryota; kingdom Metazoa; phylum Chordata; order Ceratodontiformes; family Protopteridae; genus Protopterus; species Protopterus annectens. The sequence continues at coordinate 741,565,296 of NC_056736.1, forward strand.
GGAGGATGAGTACATGGATATGGCTTTGAGAAGGTCTGCATAAGACTTGTTGTTTACTACTTGTATTCCTTTTGTGAGTAACCTCTGTGGTGTCTCAAGCTGTTGCAAGTGTTTGGTCAGGTACATGCTGGCGGGTATACTGTACTCTATGAATGGTCTGATTTGTGCCAAGTACAATGGAACAATGACAATGACCTCTTTACCCTTACTTAAAAGTTGTGTAACATAGAATGATTTTCTCACCACAGTAGCCTAATGGTGGTCAAAGGTCTGGTTACTGTCAACATGTGCTCTCAGATCATTGATCACTGAGTCTTCCTTAAGGGTGCATTATAAAGTAGCAATTTCCAGGGTTTCATGTATTTCCAAAGGGTACAATTATGAATTTTTTTGCATTGAGGTTTAATCCAGTTGTTTATCTACATCAGACCCACAAGAAAGGTATCTGTGTCTTTAGAAGATTCAATGACCACACCTAGTTTATAGTCGTCTGCATACTTTGTCAGCCAGAGGCATTTGATGTATGCCTAGACTTCAGAGAAGTACATGCTAAAAAGGAGTGGCCTCTGCACCAATCCTCATGGGACTCCATTACTGACTGGCCTCATTGTGGAGGTGGATTCCCCTATTTTAACTTCTTGTATCCTACCTGTGAGCTATCTGGTTATCCATTGGGTGACATATGGGTTTATGCCTAATTTTGGAAGTTTATCTATAATGCCCAGGTTAAGATAGTCAGTGTGCACTGTTTTCTTCTTGTCCATAGCTTTAGTGACCTTCTTGATGAAGTCCACCAGATTACATAGGCATGACCTACCTTTGGCAAAACTGAACTGGGTAGGGTTCAGTGTCTGTAGGTTTCCCATGACTTTATTTATCAGAGCCAACATAATTCTTTCCATGGCCTTGCATGTGAGACTAGTCACACTTATGGGTTTGTATTTACATGGGCCCATGGAAGTTTCCCCTTGCGTTTGTTAGATGCAGCCACATAATTATAAAATGTTATATCAAATGATTTTTACTGTTTAAGTTTTGATTATATTCATTGTTTAAATTAAATATATTCATATTTTATTTATTTATATTTATGAACTAGGGATATCATTTTTGCTTTCTTGAAGTTGTTCATATTTTTGGTGGCTGCGTCTTTAAAGAAATTTGGAAGCAATGTACTTTAAATCGAACCCAGCTTGTCACTGGTTAAGTAAGAAATTAAATAGTTTTTGGAAAAAAAAATGTGTTTCTTAACTCCAATGAAATCCTAGTTTTTTAGGGGAATGAAACACTTAGTTTATTAAAGGTTTTACTATTGGAATTCAGCTTGAAGCAGCTTCAATTCTTTTCTTAATTTGCTTGTTGTTGCTAGAGTGTTTTTGAGTGATCTCGTTAAGTCTGCCTGCCATAAATGGTTTCACAGCCACTCTCTTTGTGCTCTTCATCATGAAAAGGGACAACCAATCCTTCCTCATGGTCAGAAGCTGAAGGATAGAATATTAAGCACCACTAAACTCCATTAGCAGCACACCGTACAGTATGACATGTATGGCTAACAGTATGTGTGTTATAGCGTCATAAGTGCGTACTATATTAACATCCACTGGAACCTTCATAAACATAGACATGCATCCCAAATAAATCCTGTGAGTTTTTGGGCCTCAGAGGTTATTTTGTGGAGATGTATGCAAGCTAGAGCATGAATTACAAGCTGCCGCTATCCATTAGAAACATAGGTGATAACGAAAGGGTGAATTTCTGATTGCCCATCCGCTGGTCGAAGTTACTCTTGAATGGGGTTAGGGAGGAGCTCTTCTTTACATGGATGTGAAGCCTGTTCCAGAACAGGAATTCTCCAAGGCACTTAACTGTCTCTCCAACATGTCCTGAAGTCCCTAGACTGAGAAGTTCTGGTGTCATTAGTTTTACAGATATTCAAAAGGTCCATCAGAATGGGATCCAAGGTTGTCTTGTATGCTAGGCATAGATCACCTCTCAACAATGTACAGGAAACAGAGTATAGAAATAGGATTTTAAGATGACCTTCATAAGACATGTTGTTAACGTGTATTCTTGTTGTGAGGAGCCCCTGAGGACATTTCAGTTGCTGTATGTGCCTGGTCAGTTATGTACCAAAAGGGGAGTTGTAATTAATTATGGATGTGATGAAGGCTGAATAGAGTGGAACAATGACCTCCATTGATCTAGATGCAATGCCCTTGCTTATAAGTTGTGCAACAAAGAATGATTTCCTTACTACCCTGGACACACATTAGTTGAATGCTAGGTTACTATCTACATATGTCCGCAAATCCCTAGCTACTGGGTCTGCTCTTAGGGGTGTGTTATCAATTAGGTAGTTTCCTATGGTAGCTGACTTCCCAAAGGGTACTATTATGCATTTCTTGACACTGAGTTTTAAGCCATGGCTTTGGCACCAGTCATTTGACTGTGTTAGTACTTCCTGTTGGATATTATTGTGTTTGGGGGATTCTATGACTGCTCCTTGTTTGCAATCATCTGCATAATGATAAGTAAATGGCAAAAAGCAGCAGACCCAGCTAGTGACCAGCCTCTTTGTTGCGGTGGTCTCCCCTATTCTAACTTCCTGAGTTCTCTCTGAGAGCCAACTGTTTAGCTTGTGTGTAACATGTGGGCTTATACCTAATTTTGATAGTTTGCTTACAATGCTCAAGTGCAATATTGTATCAAATTCCTCAGCTAGGTCCAAGTAGGCAGTATGCACCATTTTGCCCTCATCCATTACCTTGATGACTTTTTAAAAGAAATCCACCAGATTTAGTAGGCACGATCTGCCCTTGACAAAGCTAAACTAGGTTGAATTCAGTATCTGAAGTTATTCTTTGTCATTATTAATCATTTCCATGATAATTCTTTCTATGGCTTTACATATATGAGACTGGTAAGTCTTATGGGTTTGCAGTTTCCAATATTCATTGATGGACCACCCTTGTGCATAGACAGGACCTTTGCAGTCCTTCATTCACGTAGAAAAAAAGCTGTCTGGATGTTATGGTTTAGTCACGATTCCAGTTGCTAGTTCCTGTTTCAAGGTATTTAGGAGGCGTCCTGGGATATTGATGGGGCCTGTTGATGCAGTGTTCTTGGCTTTAGAGAGTGCATCTAGGACCTGATCCCTAGTGATAGTTGGGAGGGGTATGTTTTATGGCATTCCCTGGGTGGCGGCTGGGGGACAGAGGGAGGAGTAAAATTAGAGCTGAATTTGTCAGCCAGCAGATTTGCTATATCTCCCATCTCCATGAATGTGGCTCCATTTAAAACCAATTCTGCACATGGTTGTGTACTGCCTTTCACATTTCAGACATTGCTAAAGAAAGCCTTGTAGTTGTCCTTGGCCTGGGAGCATAGGTGCCGGAAGCTGTTAAAGACTGGGGAGGGACGGAGGATGACATGGGCACTTAGTGAACTAAAAAGGGTAATTTTTTTATAACTATTTGCTACCACAACATATGTTCACTTGGAGGACATTTTAAGCTTAGCCAATTCCCTTTTGGTGCTTGAATTAACATTTTCTGATTGGTCTTAGCTCTCCCCATGGCTGATAATTGTATATTAGCCCTAGTGAGAACAACTGTGATCATACCATAGATAATTTGTGGGGGCCATGTAAGGGATACAGCATTTAGGAACTGCCTTTATCCATTAGTGGCATGAGGGGAAATCCTGGAGTACATGTTCTATTACCCATCCTTAGATTCAAGTTGCATTTGAATATGGATGGATGAGCTTTGTTTTATTTTTATGGATAGTCTGTTCTGGAACAGTGGTAGACTCTGTGATATATATATCCATCTCTCCACAACATTCAGTTTAGATACCTGGACTGAGTATTTCTGATGCCATTTGACTTGCTGATGTTCAGTAGGTCCATCTGTATTATGTCGGAGGATGCTTTGTATGCCAGACATGTCACCTCTAAGCACTCTGTAGGATACTGAGTATAGTAATAAATATTTGAGGTGGTCCATGCAAAACCTATTGTTTAGGACTTGTATACTTTTAGTAAGGTATCTCTGAAGGTATTCCAATTGTTGCATGGGGCTGGACAGATACATGCATTATACAAAATGATTGACATAATGAAGGCTTTGTAAAGGGGGACAACAACATCTCTAGATCTAGTCACAATCAATTTGTTTATAAGTTGTGCAATATAGAAAGGCTTTTTTATGACTCTGGCCACATGTTGGTCAAAAGTTAGATCACTGTACACACAAGTTCCCCAATGCCAAACAATTGGATCAGTTCTCAGAGGGCATTGTCATGATTTTGACACCAGTTATTATTTGGGACAAAGCTTCCTGCATGATGGTTAAGTCATTTGGGGATTCAATAACTTCTCCTAGCTTGCAGTCATTTCAAACTTAGCTGGCCAAAGCTCTTTGGTATTTCCTTTTACTTTTGAGATGTATATGACAAACAGAAAAAGTCTCAGCACCGAACCCTAGGGGGACTCCATTGGTGACTGGTCTATTCCCCTGTTTTGATCTCCTGCATCCTGTGAGCCAAGTTGGCAATGCAGCTGGTGATGTAAGTGTTTGCTCCTACATTATGCATCCTTTGTACTACACCTGAGTATGGGGATTGTGTCAAAAGGCTTGGCCAGGTCAAGGTAACGTTGTGTGAACTGTTTTACCTTTATCCATTGCTTTGGTAATTAGAGTGAAAATTTGCCCATGATTTTGAGCCTTTCACACTTTCCTCTGTGCTGTTTTCAAACACATTGTTAGGGCCACGCATACATGTATGCATTCCTTGATTCACCTTCCTGATTGTATTAAATTATATTCCTTGTACAATACAGCACACTTGTTAGACTTAAGTTAGAGCTCATTTTAAATGTATTATTTTAACATTTTTCCAGAAGGCAATGAAACAAAAATGCATTAACCAATAATGACAAAACTGCCCTATTCAGAACATTTCCATCATTTTACATTTATTGTTTGAACATTTTCCAGTAGGCAATGAAGCAAAATGCATGCACCAATAATGACAAAACTGCCCTGTTCAGAACATTTCCATGCTAACAGTCTACATTGACACACAATATATAAATACAGAATCACAGTAGAGTGTAAGCCAAAGGCATGTTGTACATCTTCTTGAACTTATTTTCAATTGGGGGGGGGCTTTGGGCAAAAGGCCAAAAACCAGAGACACATTTTAAGCGTTGCATGTATAATTTTGGAAAGTTGCTTGCATAAAATGTATTGCCGCCATGCATTTCACTGCCAAGTCTTGAACCCAAAACCTTATGCACTACAGTCAGTGCAACATACCACTATGCTAAACCAGCCATTTCTTCAAAGACAGGAAGACAAACTTAAATGACTATCATAACATTTAATGAATTCAGTTCCCACTTCTCACCATAGATCTCAACATCTTAGCACAAAAATACAGAACAAAGTCAATAATGGGAAATACAGCCCAAAAATAGGGGCACATTTCAAATACTGATTGTATTACCTTAGAAAATTGCTAGAATAAAAGCTTTTGTTTTACCACTCCTGCAAACCAGAAATTCACAAGTGATGGTGTCTACACACACACACACACACACACACACACACACACACACACACACACACACACACACACACACACACACACACACACCTAGCTTACTCACTCTGATCCGACAGTATATTCAGCTTCTGAAAGTAAATCCTTTCCACTCTGCAATCACAGTCCAGACGCAGCTCCACTTTGATAAATCCCTTTCCGTTCCTGGCATTCAGCAGCTTCTGAAGAATCCAGCTCACAAACGGACATACACGCTGACAGCTTTTGAATAATCCTTGCCATTCCCGCTCGCAAACTGGACATACGTGCTGATGTCATTGTGGGCATGGCAGCTTGAATAATCTTTTCTGCTCGCAAACCGACGTCATTGCGGCAACTGGGAGGCACGGAAAACAAAAATAATGGGACAGAGTCTGCAAAAAAGTGGAGGGCTCCCCTCCCCCCTCACTCTATGGTTCCGGCGCCCATGCCTGGGAGGCTATCTTTACTTGAAAACTGATTTTTGTAGTCTCAGTTTGCCCTCTTAGTTGTCTGTTTTGCTTGATGAAAAACATTTTTTTCTTTCACGGTGTTGCACTTCTTAATTATAGCTATGACTTCTTTTTTTTATTGTACAACCTGTTATATTTGGATTCCACCAGGTGGTTTGTTTTCTGAGTTTGTTTTGAGCTTAACTTCTAGTAGGCATAGCAGCCTCTGTACATATATTAACATGGCTATACAGGGATTCTGTAAACAATTCTACAGAGGCTGCTGTGTTATCTGAGCTTAGAGGGGCTTGACATTTTGACAGGTTATCATTTAATAATAGGTAGTTTGCATTGGAATAGCTCCTATCTGTTACAGGGTTTGATGGAGTTACAGAATTGATTTTTATTTCAAATGAGACAGCTTTATGGCCTGAGCTTTACCAGAGAGGACACTACACTCTACTGGGGTGCAGTGTTTGCACCCCTAATGGGTGTATGGACTATCTGATATGCGCTGTTCATGTTTACAAAGTTCAAGAATCTCTGGGCCTGTAAGTTTGGGGTCATGTAAGATTCCCAGTTTATAGAGGGGTAATTAAAGTCACCCATGAAAATGACATTGGGTTGAATGGTGAGTGCCTCCAGTAGGTCTAAGTATGAGCTATGGATTTCACAAGTCATAGAGGGTGCCATGCTTCACAACATCATCCAGAGAAAACAGCTTCAGCAGGATCAACAAGGGGAAGGAGCACACATCCTACCACCAATGGAAAGGTCACCACAGCCACACACAGGTTTGGAGTCAGAGGGGGAAGCAGCAGCTGCTGTGGGTGTAGGCAGATGTAGGCATGCTCAATATGCCCTTGTATTAGCTAAAAGGCAATGCATAGCACATTCACTCACCACCTAAGGGGCTAAAACCTTCATCGTACACACATACATATAATAACACTGATGCCAGGCAATGCTCACAACCTTTACATACCCATGTAGTGTCTGTGTACTCCTAGCATCAGACAGATTTAGCCCTGAACTAAAATTGTAGCAACTGCTAGATTTACAAGGTAAGTGTAGAACCTGGAGTGTTAAAACAGAATTGTGTAAGAATACAAATGAACAGCATGACCTTGCAAGTTGTTACTTGGTAATGTAAGTAAGTAAAACGTGGGTGATTTGTGCAGCAATGACTTAAAATGTGATAACAGACACTTATGTAAATACATGTGTCCTCTATCAAGTAATAGGGCTCAGGCATGAAAGATTCACACATTCATACTGAAGGTCACCGAATGTCCTCAGTTTGGCCTCATACGTTTGTACCGGAAAATCATTAAAGACAGAAGTTAGAAAGTAATGAGACACATTTCACTTTCAGACTTCTCAACCCTTAGAAGAAGATTCTTAAAATACTGATGCAAAAACTGTTTTGATTCTATAAGCTATCTAACTTTCTAAGACCAAAATATGTCAATAGTACAATTACCAAAGTAACATCACAAACACGGATATACTAAGCATTAAGTCAGCTATGCACCCTGAGCATCAGACACAAAAGCTTATGCATCCTTGAATCCAAAAGATAGAAAACAAGGATATTGCACAATTATCATCACTTGCACAGGGTGTTGTGGGGGTGGGGGGGCAGGAAGCCCACGCTGACACAAAATGACAATATGTTAGTGAGTATGTTTGAGTAAGAAAGAGAAACAGGCAGACATTTGGATAATGTAACAAATGGCCAGTGAGACAGAATGAGCTTTAACTTTATGACTTAGAAACCGATAACTCCACAAGAAAACATAAAAACTAACTGCACAATGACGTTTTTAATAAAATGATTGGATTATTACTCTAGTGTCGTTTTCTCTGTGCTACAGGTTGCACAGTTAAAATGAGCTTTAAGCTTCATGGCTGAACCATGTAACTGTTGTGTGTGTGTGTCTGTATGAATCCTCCAGGTGAAACTGGTGAGTGAATGCCTGCAAGAACACAGTCAAGCTCTGTGCTAACTCTGTGTCTTGGTATGTTGGACAGGTGTGAGCTGTGCATGGTAGAGGTGTCAGTTCATCATTCATCATTGTGGTACCTGACGTCAAGAACTAGCTCTGCCAGAAGTTGCACTGGCATATTCACACCCACAGCTAGATGCACTGCTGCTACTTGAATGTGACTGATGTCTGCTAGATAAGCTCTCCTCATGAGGATGCCCAGGACCATGACCCCATGGCCTACTATGTCTGGGTGTGGATATCTAAACAACTGATATAGCAGTGGAAGTAGTCCCACTATGGGAACATGATCGGGCACTGCTACGTTGGCTAACATCAGATGATATGGCTGACCTATGCCCACGTGGATGCTGTCCCCCTCCAGCAAATGTTCCATCACAGACACCTCCCATTCCAACTTGGGATTCATCAAATCTATTGAATTGGCAACCTAGTGGAGGCAGTCCCACATGTCAGTCTGCGCAACATCTACAACCCTGAGCATTTCTTTGGAGCACCTATGGAAATGTCAATGCATCTCCATGATGGCCCTAAACATATGTTGTGTGGCATGGGAAGACACAGTTGGATCAAGTGGAGGATGGACAGCAGGCCTCCTCCTAGCACCCCTAACAACTCTCAGCTTGGCACCTTGTCCACACTTTGATTATAACCAGAGTCAACAGGCAATGAAGCTGCAGTAATCACACTAACCTGACTGAGTGTCTCACCCTCCAACTGTCCAATATCTGAGGGATCACTGGAATTACAGGGGATTGCTGAATATCAACCTCAGTGTCAGATTCAACCTCTGCACCCCATGACTCTGCCTCTGTTTAGCTGCCATCATCATCAGAGTCTGCTGATACTCTCAGGTGGTAGGCATGCCACACTTCCACTGTCAGGGTCAACTGTGAAAATAAGCAACAAACAAAGGAAAACAATTAATACCTACACTACTATAGTTCAATATATACTAAAAACTAACAGTGGTGCCACTATTACAGAGAGTACAGCAATGCACACAACAGGCTTACATCCACATCACAAACTAAATATTTCTTTGAACTGCTCATCATTACTGACATAAAAATATTTGACTTATCATGTGCAGATGATTGTAGGCTCCCTATGGTGGATGGTCCTGGAAGAAGTTAAGCAAAAGGTAAGGGCACCATCCTCACAATGAAGAATAATGCAGAGATTTCAAACTTTTGACCTTTATATGTCCATTAACAATGCTTTTAACAATAACTTCGATGACACATCCACCCCAAGCCCATGTGTAATCAACCAGAATGTGTTAACTGTATCAATCTACAATTTTCCCCCAAAAAGAAATTTAATGTTAAACAGAACTTCAGTATTGCTGCAAATATTTTACTATACAAGAAGTATTTAACAATTGCGGTAGGTATGCCTACCTGCAAGCTCCTCTTGGGACATACTTGTACTCCCTGAAACAGCAGCACCAACATCAATGACATGGTGTTGTGCACTTTCCAGTGAGCTGTCTGGATCCCTAACAGTGGACAGGAACTCTTTATTTGGTGTCAGTGGAGGCTCTGCAGCAGCCCCCCCCCCCATAGCCATCTATTCATGGTTCATTGAAGTTACTCTCCTTTGTGCCGGTGAAATCATATCAGTGTTCCTATGGTGCACTTGATCATATGTCCTGCTCTGGCCAGTTACTGAATTCACATCAGCAACTATCTGCTGCCAAATGTGCATTCTGCCAGACATATCCCCACTTCCTCTCTCAATCAAAAAGGCACCATGATGCCTAAATTCTTCCATGATGGCTTTATTCTCAGGGTCACTGAAGAATGGGATTACTGCCATAATCCTACATGACATAAAACACAAAAGAATGATAATGCACATAAATATCAGATAAATAAAACTCCTGCTTAGATATAACACGTAAAATGTAGTATTTCATTATTACTCACTGGAGAAACATAAAAGAGTTGAGTTATTACTAATCCTCACGTGAATATTTGCAGTATCATGAATAAAGGTGAACAACTTCACTCCACTGTCTCCATTTATAGCCCTGATCTAATGCTCATTACAGAGACATGGCTCAAACCACATATCAAAGATAACCGAATATCCCCACCTGGATGCAACATTGAGAGGGGTGACAGACCCAATAAAAGAGGTGGTGGTATCTCCCTGATTTACAAAACCAGCTTCAAACTTCAGCTTCTACAATATGATTCCCCAGACTCCAAAAATGCAGAAACCATTTTCGTTAAACTCCACCTTAACCAACATAAGCATCTAAACATACTTGAAATTTATATACCCCCAGACAATAATCTACCCACCCTAGAACCCACCCTACACTGGGCTTCCTACTCCCTCCCTCATGAAACTATAGTCCTAGGTGACACCAGTATTGACTGGAACACTATCCACTGTCTAACACCCACCAACCATATTAACCTGTATAACTTCACCCAACTCATACATTCACCTACTCACATCAATAAATCCACCAAAAGACAATCCATCTTAGACTGGATCCTCACAAATCAACCCAATACTACATATCAGTGTGGTACACTGCCTGACTCTCTCAGTGACTACAACCCCACATGTATCCTAAGACAAAAACTAAAATCCTACAACCAACCCTCCCACACTACAAACCCGATCCCATAAAAACTTCCCCACAGCTCAATTCTTAGAAGTCCTAAAAACCAGTAACTGGTCTCCCATCAAATATCTCCACTTGACAACATAGTTGAATACTTTAACAACACATTTCTAAACATCCTTAACCACCTAGCTCCAATCAAAATAATTAGGATATGTAGTAATCCTGCCCCCTGGCTACAAAGATCCATTAGAGCCCTACTCAAAGACAGGGACAAAGCCTGGAAAATCTGGCGACAACATAAGACACCCACAACTAGGTAAATTTATCTTGAGCTATGAAATAAGGCAAAAAAGCAAATTAGGAGTGACAAGCAAAACCACTATATTTCCATTCAAAGCAAACATAATTCCAACCTTCAAAAATTCTGGGCTGCAGTGAGCAACATCCTCCAGCTCCCCCACAACATAGATGGCACAAACTCAGACATAGCCACCAACTTTAACAAATACTTTACAACCTCTATACTCAAACTCATAAACAGTACAACTACTGCCAATCCACCACAAACCACTAAAGTCATTAATACCATGACCCCTTCTCCCTCACACCAGTTCCAACTGCTATCATTAAAAAAATATTATTCAAATTGAAACCAGCCACCCTAGCAGCTGACAATCGTCCTGCTGAATACCTTCAACTTGCATCCCAGGCCATAGCTTACATCTCACTACTAATAAACCAATCCATTAATGAAAAAACTATCCCATCCTTGTGGAAGACATCAATCACCATTCACTTTCACAAGAGTGGCCCCTCTACTGACCTCAACAATTACTGACCCATTGTGATCCTCTCTCCCCCATCAAAGATCTAAGAAAAGTGGATCCACCACCAACTCTCTCTAACAATCTCCTCTCCAAATCCCAACATAGATTCCACCCATCCCACAGTACCACCACCACCCTAATCAACTTCACCAACACTATAAGCTCACTCAGGAACTACGGCAACCTAGTCTCCCCTATCTTCCTAGATTTATCCAAAGCATTTGATACAGTTTCCCATAATAACTCCTATCCTATCTGTCTGACCTTAACATAGACAACCCCTCCCTACTCTGGTTCCAAAGTTACTTAGTCAACTGCCAACAGTCTGTCTAATGGCTTGACTCCTTATCCCCCCAGTTCCTGTCACATTAGGTGCTCCACAAGGTTTTATTTTAGGCCCCCTTCTCTTCAACAACTTTACAAACCAACTTGACTTAGCAACAACAAAAGCAGACATAGTCCAATATGCTGACGACACAACCCTGATCTGCTCAGCCCCAAATATCCAGCTCCTCCAGCAAAAAGCCCAATATTTTTTTTACAGGGAGAGAAAACTGGTTAAGTAAGGTACAACTGATATTAAACCCCAAGATGTTAATTCACCAACCAAAGTCCAATGACCCCAACTTCTCCATGCTCTAAACCAACAAGACACTCATTTCCCCAGTATCAGAGGCCAAACTTCTAGGACTTACAACTGACCCACAACTAAAATTCAATAAACACATCTCTATAATCATCTTCAAAGTACACAAAAAAACTAGGCACCCTTTATCACTGCAAAAAGTTCCTTACTTCCAAGGCATGAACAGATATTGCCAGAATGCACCTCCTGTCCACATTTCTTTATGCATCCCCAGTACTTACAAACCTAAATAAAACTGACCTAAACAAACTTTCTAACTGCTAAAACAAAACTGCAAGGTTCACAACTAA
>NC_056736.1:741585192-741657692 GCF_019279795.1 Protopterus annectens
ATTTCCTGATGCTCTGGTCTCACCAACTTCTCTATCAATGATTACTGTACATGATTACTGTACATATGTATATATTGATACTATCTAGCAAATGTATTGTAATATTGTCTCCTAACTTCACTAAGTTTTCTGTGTAAATGTCATCTACTATATATAATATGTTTCCTAATATGCTACTGTATAAATATTTCATTTTTATACTATATTGTCTGGAGCTTTTCTCCTCAGGACTCCACTGAAAATGGACAGCAGTTGTCCAGTCAGATTATCCTGGTAAAAAATGTTAAAATAAAAAAATAAATAAATAAAATATTCAAATATAAAAAAGGAATTGTCTGGTTGTAATGTATTACAATCACACACAAAGCAAGGTTAGATCCAAAACAAGAAGAGTAGCAATAACGAATTTTGTTTGTGCCAACACAGAAATGGAACTTGGCTCCCCCACCCCCAAAACAACAGGCAAATGACACATTTTGCTAACAAACTGTCAATGAACTGCTAAACGTGCTATCATAAAATCTGCCTCTGAAACATGTGTACACATTTGCCACAGAACATTCCATTTTATGAAATTGCCAGTCATCTCTACCTGTGCCCAGTACTCTCCTAGAAGTGTATATGGGCCATCCTAGAAGGCTAACATGCCTGTCATTGACAATATAGGAAATTTATATTTCATGCAAATAACAATATAAGAGTGTAAAGAGAAAAATAACAGTTGCAACATTAGCACTTGTGATGACAGTTAATAAGGCTGTGCATCTCAGAAAGTACAATACCCTGACAAACAAACCTATGCCATCAGTGCACTTTTAAGAAATGCATACAGATCAAAGTAGCATTGGGTAATGTATATATATATATATATATATATATATATATATATATATATATATATAGACACACACACACACACACACACACACATATATATATATATATATATATATAATATATATATATATATATATATATATATATATATATATATATATATATATATATATATATATATATATATATATATAAACAGATTTTTTTCTTAGTGACATTTCAGCATATCCAGTACATAGCTGAAAAATGCAAGCATACCTTATCAAAATCAGTAGTCTTTTGTGGAGATAGATTTCAAAGTAATCTCTTATTCTGTGTTATCCACATAAACAAGTCTCCTCACCTTCAGGTTCCCTAGCTACACAGTTCCCTTTTTATTGCGCAGATTCAGGGCTGTGAGCACAGTGAAGATGCAAATGAGGTGTGAACTCATTAAAATTGCTGAATACTGAATAGTTGGCTTTGTGTAGCCAATATAAACATAGTGCCGGCACTCCTCCAGTAATTGTTGCTAATGGATTGCAACTGTGAAGGATTACTGGTATGGAGAAGGAAAACACAACAGCAATTCAGACTCATTTACCTCCAGTAGGTGTGTCACCCAGGTTCGACTTACAAGGTGCAGAAGAAATTGTATCAAGGTTTTAAATATAAGTAAGCAGCATACATTTCACAATTTCTTTTCAGTAATATACAACCTCCCCTTCATTTCTTGACAACTACTGTATATAGTATTGCTATTTAATATTCTCACACATTTTTAAGGATAATGATACAAAATGCTTTACAGACGTCATGTCTCAAATTACTGGTCAGATAAGACAATAATGAGCAACAAACACAGAGAGATAAGACAGAGCTGCATTTATGCACGCAATAGTCATAAATGGTTGTGTGATAACTCAGTGCACTACATCTGAAATTAATGCATGTACAAACAACTGTCATTTATTTTGTTGGTACTGTGGATGGTGTTGCAGTTGGTTACATGCACAATGATTTTCCTTCTTCTCTTCAAAGCTATTTCTGTGGCAAAGATGGTAAGACACTCTTATTTTGTTTTGAAGGTTCATTGGAGTGAGAGTTCAAATCCAGACCTGTGTGAAAATATTTCATGTGTACCAACATCAATTTTTGTTGTGTTGTTGATTTAATAGAACCAGAACACCTGCAGACAGTTCCCCAGCACCTGTAGCCATCGAGCACCTGCAAACAGGAAGCAGTCAGTCAACAATTTCAAAATGGATAGATTCTATTAATTTTGTTGGGCATAGTGCAAACACACTAGGAGACATTGTGTGGCAGCTAACACACAGAAGTTAAGAATAAACAGGTATTATGCAACTGTTATTTAACTATTCCTGTGGCAGCAGATGTAAGTGTAGGTCTGTAATACAGATGGTCTTGGGTTCTAATACAGGAAGTGTGACATATTCTAGCTTTTGTGACAGTTCAGTTTATAGTAATGAACAGGAAAATATACAATTGATATTTCAGTATTCCTGTGGCAACAGGTTTAAGTGTAGGGCTGCCATACACAGGGTACTGGGCTCTAATACAGGAAATTCCAGACATTTTTACTGTTGTTCCATTTCACATTACATTTCAGTTATAACACGTCATACATCATTATAAAAAGTGGAGCTGATATGAATTATATGTATGAGGGATAAGATACCCTTACTGTGTTTTGAAGGTTCAGATGTATGACTGAAGATATACTGTCTGCTATGTTTTTGTAAGTAAAATGACAGTCCTGCAGGTGAGGACTAGATTCTCACTGTCATCATGTTTGACAGGCATGGGCTTGCGTTGACCCCTCCCTCACCCCAATCATGGTGTCCCCCAGCCTTTTGTGCCCCCCATTGTCCCTGTGTTTTGCCTTGTTTGCCCAGTTTGTTTCCATTTGCTTCCTCACCTATCCAACCTACCCATCCCTTACTCAGCATTCCTCTCTTACTGAAGTGACAAAATGGGTACCTGTCCCACAAAAAAAAAAAAATATATATATATATATATATATATATATATATATATATATATATATATCATCCCATACATAGCTCTCCATTTTGCACATGTATCTTCCTGACACACTTCATTTGGTCCAATTGGCTGCACAGCATGATTGCATTGTTGTCAACCCTCTTTGTGGAGGTGACAGTCCAGATTTGGCTAACAAATTTTAATTTTACACTGTTGAAAAATGGATAGCTATGGTTCCTCCCTACCTCCCTCCTGCATATTCCTATATTGCTTTCCCTTTGTTCTTCCCCCTGCTTATGCCCCATTTCACCACTTTCTTATCTACCCTCAATTTAACACCTATAATCTGTTCAAAAAAATAGGATCACACACAACACACATAAGTACCAAAAAAATGGAGCCCTTCATTTTTTGGCCTCTTAGCTTGTGCAGAGTTTGGCATCACTCACCAATGGCAAATGATGGTGAATGGATCTTCTGCAGTGTGGTTACCACTGTGCATTGCTGCTTAAATACACCGCACTACAACACACCATAACACATGGTGAATGTAGTATACAGATTTATTTCCTTGCATTATCACTACTTATTTAAAAGTATTACATATACCCGGATTTGAATCCTTTATCATCTGGGCTCAAAATGAAATGCACCAATGTATTTATACCTGCTGCCACAGAGTCAACTAAGCAACAGGTGTGTTTCATACCCTCAGTACTGAGAACTCTTAGAATCTCAGCAGTGATGCTTGCATTTGCATACTGCTTAACTATGCACAAACAGGGAAAGCTGTAGACATATGTATCTCATATGGGAAAACACTTTGTCAACCATTGTACAAACCTGCTGCTCAGTGGTACTCTATGCAAAGTGGACAATAGCATGTATTACTTTTATTTACTGTCCATTTAGTGTTCATGACATGAAACTACATGTGAAAACAGAAAATAATGAAGGGCCTATCTGAGAAAATTTCACATATTTACAGTGCATCCATATGTTACTTCCCCCATGCACTGCAACAGTGGTCTCCCAGTAGTTGTTCACAAATATGTCAACTACACTATGTAATTTAATAACAAATGCTGTCTTATATACAATGCACATTCTTTAGAATGACAATACACATTCATATTTTCCAGTATGTGTAGTAATGTGGACATTTGTTTGCATATAATTTGTAAAGCTGCCTCTTAAAGTAGGCTTGCACATTAGAACACAACCACCAAATACTACACATTGTACACTCATCAATCTGGTAACATGTAGAACTTTAATATCTTGACAGCCGAACATGGTTAGCTATCAATTTCATGCAGGCCTCCCAACATCTTCTCTCCAACAGCCAGTGCTAATGACATCCACTATAAGTTGTCTTGCAGTCTTGTAAAAGTCAGACTTGTGCCATGGTGCTTGTGTAAAGTACTGAGTTTTGTAGTCTGTGTACTTAGGTAGGGGTTTGGTTCTCACTACAGTCAACTGTGGTGTGTATGTCTGTCTATGCACTTTCTTGACATTACAGACAGCATTTTACACCAGCTTGTGTTACACTGCTATTACCATCTTCCACTCACCAGATTCTGCTGATGTCATCAGCTATTGCTGATTTGCGGATGTGCTGTATTCCCATCTCGGCAGGGTCACAGACTGGTTTGTAGGCCAGGCACAAGTCACCTCATTCTATATGATACAGATTACGGTGACAGGACTTTCAGTTTAACCACATACATCATGACATGGTTTGTAGGCCCTGTATTTTCTTGATGAGAAACCCCTGTGGTATCTCCAGCTGCTGCAGGTGTCTGGTGAAGTACATGCAAAAAAGAGAATTATACTCTAGTAGTGTTGTGATGAGGTTCAAATACAGTGCTCTTATATCATTCTCAGATATGGATATGATGGCATTACTTATGAGGTGCACAATGTAGTCTTTCCATACCATTGGAGACACTTGGTGGTCGAAGCTCAGATTGCTATCTATGTGTGTTCCCAGGTCTTGCACCACTGGGTTTCACCATAGGAAGAATGTTGTCAATGCTGTAATTAGCAGGGAATTCCAATTTACAGAAGGCCAAAATACTGTTACATTTTGCTTTTAGTTGTGGACAGTGTGGCTTTCAAACCAGTCATTTCTCTGTGGTAGCCCCTCCTGTAGTATGTTAACATCATCAGTGGACTCAATGATTGCACCCAATATACAAGACTCAGTAAACTTGGTAAGCAAAAGGCTGCATAGTTTAGCCTGGACTGTCAAAAAAATAGATTCTGAGCAGTAAAGGACCCAGCACAGATCCTTGGGGTATGCCATTGGTTACAGCTCTACTGGTAGAAGTTGATTCACCATCTTTCACAGTATGTGTTCTGTTGGTGAGCTAATCGATTCACCATCTAGTGAAGTAAGGGTTAATCCTCGGCTACAAGAGTTTCTCAATGGTACCTGAGTGGGGGATTGTATCCAAACCCTAGGCCAGATCAAGCTAGGCAGTATGCACAGTCTTACCTTCATCCAGACATATCACACAAAATCAATAGGCTGTGACAACATCAGAGATTGCCTGTAGTGTGACTCAGAACATATGCCTACCTGACATAGTTTGATACACACTTCAACACACCGTCCAGATAGACTATGTTCCCACAGAAGGGTGTACATCAACATGCATCCATCTGTGTGGGGTGGGGACAGCACCTGATGCATGAATGTATAGACACATCCTGACTTTTCTCATCTGTGAAGTAGACCAACATGTCATCTTGGACCTTTTCTAAATGAAAACTAGTAATATCCCAGCTGTGTTCAACAGACATGCGTGAGTTGTTAATGCATACATACATGTATGTTTCATCTGTTAGATGTTCTCAAAGTGGTCATTAAGGGCATGCATGATGGCAACACTATCATCCTGTGGAACTTGACCAGACAAAGACATTGACACAAATTCACACTGAGGTATTCCTTCAACACTGGCAGATGTAGCCATAAACACATTGATCACTGAGTGTGTAGACCATTGGATCATGTATGTGGCATCTAAATATGTTGTAATATATGAAGTGACCCATGTCTAAGGTCCAGTGATCAGGTCCATACATCAGGGCTGTCTGCTAGGCCCTTTCTTACACCTTATTTAAGTCACAGACATCAAGAATGACATACACATCCTGTGTCTAAACAGCTGTCTGGAGGCTACAGATTGTGTGCAATTATTGACTCCAATTGTGATATTAGTATAATGCAGATAGTATCAACAGACACCAAAAATTGCTCCCACAGCCATGACAACATAGGAGATGAAACAAAAACAAGGGGGGATTTGTTACATTATGAAAACAAACACACAACCCAAGAATAATGTAGAAATCACACCCTGTAAGCAGACCAATTGATATGTGACCTGTGTCCTGGGGTAGATGGTATGTAGAACATCCACTAGTATGTGGCCAAAGTGGTGACTTCTCCCTTGTATGTAATGCAACTATGGAGTACGTGTAGGACATCCTCATCAAAGTCATAATACCCCCATAGGTCACAGCTTTCATTACACCAATAACTGAATACAATGCACCCTTCTGTATGTACCTCCCTACACATCTTTCGGTGATGAGTAACTAAAGTGTACCAACTTTGACACAGTGAGCTGTCACAGAACTTATTGGCTGTGCCTAGGTATTCTTTTTGTTGCATAAACATTACTGTCTGATTGTGCAGAACCCCCATCAAGGTGTTATACCAAATGCATGTGTGCTACCTGTTCTGGTGATGCACATGATACATACATAGCTGTTTGACAACACTGATAGGATGGGTTACATTCATGACAGTGTGGATTGTGCCATATATATCTGCCATGCACACCAGTCAACTAGTCTGCATTGATCATAATGTCACATACAAGTATAACAGTGTCCCTCCTAACACCTCCAGCAGATTTTACAGTGTAAGGATGGTGTGCTTGATTACCCTCATAGATTGCTGACATGTCACAAAAGTTGTACAGGTGTGTTCGTGCAGAACTATCTGTGATCACTCAGAATCACATATGTTGTGTCAGAGACATGGGATTACTGGTGGTATTATTTTGATATCATCCATGACTGTGGGTGCTTCTTTTATTGTTGTCCATGAGTCTGTAACTGTGTCCTACTTGTTGGAGACCTCTGCTGACATTAAAGTCATATTCAGCTGAATCAGTTTGTATAGTTTCAAAATATGCACTCAGCCCCAATTGTATATAACATCCCTGATAGATGTCCTCTTCGTTGTTAATGTCAGGATGCTTATATCACAAAGACATCTTCTCCATTGTTATGTCACCTTGTCTGACAGTCACTGTGATGCCCGTGCCCTGGCCCAGCAGTCAATGTACCTCAATCCTTACCACTACCACCAGAGAGGAGCATCTCATATAGGAAGAAAGGTTAACAAATACACACAATAAAGTGCAATTTCCCTTAAGAGCACACAGAGATCACAGTCAGTCTGGGGCTGGTTGCTCCCTTGCTCTCCAGGTCCCCAATAAGACTCCTCAATGGCACAGCTATAGGGTCCAGACCTCAGCTTAGTGGGCAAGCTAAAACCTCTAGCACCCTCTCTGTCCAACCAGTGCTTTGTGTCCCTGCATAAGTAGCTGACACACACACACTTTGATAAGAGTTTATACAACCACATAGACACTCCTGGGGAAGGCTGGTACAGGTTCTCCAGCTGTGCCCCTTTTTCCCAGGCTATATGGTAGTTCCAGCTGCCACCACCCAATAATATTTATCAGGTACTCAAAGGCCCTTAAAAGGGTGTCCCATTGTTACTGTGCAATATTATTATCCAATTGGTAAGTGTGACTAAACAGTCAAGGCTTATTAGAGTGACTTGGTGCAGGATCACTATATATATGCAATGTACTCTAGAGCTTACATTATCTCCACACAAAACAGCCACAGTTGAAAGGGCTTCAAAATATTTAATAACCAATAGTCAAAACACAAGACAATACTTTTTACTACACAGTGCTAGTCAAGAGGTCAGAGATCACAGAGAAATACTTAAAATAATTCAGTAGTACAGTTCTGACATCACAGAAAAAACACTTAGTTTAATTTTTCTAGTTTCTAGCTATTTCTAAGAGAAAACATACATCTAAGATAAACGTTCATATAGAGCAAAGGCAGAGTGTTGATGAGTTGGATAGTCAAGACAAAAATGCTTAATGCTCTCTGATTCTCTCTGTTTTTAAAATCACATTTCTGGTTCACATTACATCATTCTTCACACTTCCCTCGGTTCCCAGGCTAACATAAACTACATTTACATTCCTCACCTCTGGGCAGAAACCAGAACAATAAAGGACATTTATGCATGCAAATTCTGGCCATTAACTCTGGTCTTACAACAATAGGAAGAATTCTTTCACCTAGACAGGCCGGAGCCACCTTTAAAGATCAAAGACAGTCATAAAATGCTTGACTTAGCTTTCTTACAGCAGAGTGCACTGTTGTTGCATTATTTTCCAGTTCCACATGTAACACTATTTTTACCATTTACGACAACAAGCTTGTGGTTAACATTAACATTTAAAGATGACAGAATTATCTCCAAAATTCTATCTGGCTAGGCTGGCAGCCTTCACCCATCTTCACCCAATCTTCTCATATCTCAACCCCCCCCCCCATGGAGAACTCAAGCTAGCTTTTCAAGTGACCCTTGAGAAATGTTGCTTGAGGGAGTTAGGTCTATGTAAGTATACCTTACCCCATTCCCTGTCCTGAGAGCCCATTTACATTGGCATTGCTAACCCCACTGTGGTGCTGCATGGACATATATGCTTACAACCTCGGGCTCCATCTTAGCAACTTGGCATTTTGCTGACTGGCTCTGTTTAACCATGTTAGGGGGTTGTGATCTGTCATAACAGTCAATTTTCTTCAATACAGATAAGGCTGAAGTTTCTGCAGTGCCCACACTATGGCTAGACATTCCTTTTGTACAGCTGCACAGCATTCCTCATGGGGTTGGAGCCTACAGCTGAGATAAACCACTGTGTTTTCTTCTCTCTCTGAATAAATCTGGCCAAGTACAGCCCCCACTCCATAGTTCAAAGCATCCACCTGCACAACAAATTATTTGCTGTAATCTGGACTAGATAACACAGGAGGTCCTCCCAAAGCATCTTTAAGCTTCTGGAATGCCTGTTCACATGCTGGGGTCCACACTACCTTATCTGTCCTGTTCTTCCTTGTCAGATCTGTGAGGGGTGCAGCTATGGTACTATAACTGGGGTTGAACTTTATGTAGTACCCTGCTGTCCCTAAAAATGCCCTCACCTGTTTTTTAGTAACAGGTGCAGGCCATGCCTGAATAGCTTCCACTTTGGCAGGTTCTGGCCTTATCTTACCACTTCCCACTCTATGTCCTAGGTAGGAGATCTCTGCCATACCCACCTGATATTTGCTTGGCTTAATGGTCAACCCTGCCTTCTGTAGTCTACCCAGCACCTCCCTGACATGCTGAAGGTGCTCTTGCCAGGAATGGCTGTAGATGGTAATACCATCTAGGTAAGCAAGGGCAAACCCTTCTGCTCCTGCTAGGATATGATCTACCAGCCTCTGGAAAGTCACTGGGGCATTCTTCATCCCAAAGTGCATCTTTGTGAACTCATTTAAGCCAAAAGAAGTCACACAGTCTGACTTCTCTCTAGCACTGGGAGTCAAGTGCACCTGCCAATAACCCTTGGTAAGATCAATAGTTGTAAGATACTTAGCCCCACTCAGCTGCTCTAGGGCCTCATCTGTCCTAGGCATGGTGTAAGCATCTGACTCTGTGTGACTATTTAATTTCCTGTAGTCCACATAGAACATGGTGCTGCCATCCTTCTTTGGCACCAGCACCACTGGGGAGGCCCAGGGACTGTTGGACTCTTGAATCGCCCCTAGTTCCAACATCTTCTGTACCTCCTCTCTCAGAGTCTTTTTGACTCTCTCAGGCACTCTGTAAGGGGTCTGCCTAATAGGCCTTTGGGGTCCTGTATCCACTTGGTGTTGCCCCAGGTGGGTGCACCCTGGTTTCCCAGTGAACATGTCCCCAAATTCCTGCAACACTGCTCAGATTTCTCGAACCTGAGTAGGAGATAGCTGCTGGGACATTGCTACCTCTTCCACTGTGGGATCAGCCCGAGCCTCACTGAGGAGATCAGTCCTCAGATCTCTTGCAGACTCTTCCTGCAATCCACTGCAAATGCTCAGCACAAGGGCCTCCCTATCATGGTAAGGTTTCATCATGTTAACATAGTACAATTTGTGCCCCTGCTTTCTGCCTAGCAATTCCACCATGTAGTTAACATCACTTACCTTTCATACCACCTTGTAGGGTCCCTCCTAAGCTGCTTGCAGCTTGTTGTGTCTGACAGGAATGAGAACCATTACCTGCTGCCCTACAGTATACTCTCTAGCTCGAGCATTCCTGACATACCACACCTTTTTCTGTTGTTGGGCTTCTGCCAGGGTCTCCCGAGCCAAGTCCACGAGTTCCCTGAACCTTGTCCTGAGGTTTAGGACGTATGCCACAACAGGATCCTTGTGAGACTCACACTCACCTTTCCACTCATCTCGAATTAGATCTAGAGATCCCCTCAGCCTATGCCCATACAGCAACTCAAAGGGTGAAAAACCTGTGGATTCCTAGGGAACCTCTCTGTAAGCAAACAACCGATGGGGCAAATATTTGTCCCACTCCATCTTGAACTGATCTGCATGGACTTGATTGTAAAGTTTAACCTCCCAACAAGACCATTATCTGGTGATGGGAGGGGGTTGTCTTCATTGTGCTTCACCCCACAGGACTTCCACAGACAAGCCAGCATGTCTGACATGAAATTGGCACTTTGTCAGTCAGTATTTCTTTTGGGAAACCTATCCTGCTGAAAATCTCTAACAAAGCATTTGCCACCTTCTCTGCCTCAATGGAGGACAAAGCCACTGCATCAGGGTATCGTGTGACATAATCCACTACCACTAGGATATACTTTTTCCCTGTGGAACTTGGGGTACTCAGAGGACCCACAATATCCATAGCTACCCTCTGAAATGGCTCCTCAATCACAGGCAAAGGCATCAAAGGAGCTCTCACCTTGTCTCCTGCCTTGCTTACCTTTTGGCACTGCTCACAGGTCCTGCAGTACCCTGTTACATCTCTGGATATTACAGGCCAATAGAAGTTCTGCATAATATGCCTCTTTGTACATTTTATGCCCATATGACCTGCAAAGGGAATATCATAGTCTATGTCTAGAAGCGCCAGATGGTAGGTTCTAGGCAGTACCAATTGCTGTACTCTCTCACCTTTTAGCCCTCCCTCAGGGGTTCACTCTCTGTATAGTAACCCTTTGTCCCAGTATACAGACTCCCCCTTTCCTGGAGAATCAGGTGCCTCACTAGCTACCTGCCTCAGGCCTTGCAATGTAGGGTCTGAGATCTGAGTCTGTCTCAACTCTTTCCTTGTAACCCTTCCCAGCTTCCCGTCCACAGGAAGACTGGCTTCCCCTGACAGTGGTGCCTCACTGTCAGCCTGGGTACTACTACTACTAACCTCTACCTTTGCAGTCACTCTGTCCAAGGGACCATCAGTACCCACAAGTAGCTGTGGCTCACCTTCAGTCTCACTGCTACTGGGTAGCTCCCTCCCTGAAGTAACCACCTCACCAGTCCCAGCTGCAAGTATGCAGTCTGTCTGGGTCTCCCCAAGGCTACTAGACCCACATGCTTGTCTCCTAGCCTGACTGAGTGTAACTGCAGAAACACATGGTACTGCCTCATCCAAATCCTTCCCTATCAGGACATCTGCAGGATGGTAGTTTGGTACACTTGTTGTCTCAAGGCAACCTACTATTGGCATTTTGTCTTTCCCACTGGTTGGCACCCTCAACTTTTGTTCCCCACCTTGCCTCCATGGACACCTATATGCCACATGGCCCCACTGCTTGCATTCAAAACATTTAATCCTAGCTCCAGGACATGTACCTGGACTAGTGGCTTCCCCTGGTACTGGCAGATTCTGTTGGGGCAGTCTGTGCTGTCCACTATGGGTTCCTTTAGACCCATTAACAGTACTGGGGGTCCCTTTCCTGTGTAGGGCTGCCCTGCTTGCTAGGTATCGGTCTCCCTTCTTCCCCAACTCATCTGAAGTAGCATATTGTCTATCAGCTAACCAGATCCTCATGTCCTCAAGCAAAGTGCTAATGGCTTGTTCCCTCACCAAAAGGTCTGCCAGCCCTTCAAAAGTGGTGACCTGACATCCACTCACCCATCTATGGAAATAAGTGCTCAGTTCAGCAACATATTCACACACACTTTCATCTGCCTTGCGTCTATGCTCATGAAACATTTTCCTATACATTTCAGGTGTTAGCTTAAACAATTCTAACAAGTGATTTTTAACAGCAGTATAATCAAAACATGCAACATCAGACATTTTTGACAAAACAGTTACAGCTTTACCATGGAGTAAGGGGGTCAGGAACTGTACCCAGAGCCAACACTATACTGTTTGAATACCCTCTCAAACATATGAATGAAACTATCAAAATTATCCCCCTCTTTAAACTGCGGAAGAAATTTACTGACCTTTTGTGCTTCTGGGGTCCAGTTACTCCCTTCCCTCTTACCTCCATGGCTCTGGTGAAGAGTCAGCATTTCCATCTCATGCTTCCACTGCTGCACCTTTTCCTTGGCTTCCAGGCATAGCAGTTTCTCATTCTCCTCAGCCTGTATACTCCTCAATCTCTCAGCTGCTTCTATCTCCAAACACCTGGCTTCCAACTCAAGTCTCTTTAGCTCCAGATGGATTTTTAAGTCCTCTGCAGAAAGGTTGAGCTGTCTATTCTCCGAGGGCATTATATCTCCACTGCCAGTCTGATTGTCCTCCTAGTTGCTGTATTTTGATGCAGCTATAACCAAGGCTGCAATCAGGTCTGCCTTAGGTTTCCATGCACTAGTCTCCTATCCTGGCACATCTCAGCCAGCTGGCTCCTTGTCAGCTTTCTGTACTCCTCTGCTGACATGGTGCTTGCTCACCCTGACTAACTAAGCTAACAAAAGAAATAAAACAATTGTGATCTGAACTATGAGTATTCACTGTGTGGCTGATTTAGAGTACAAAATGCCTTCAAAGCTCATTGTACACAAGCTACAGGAATTCCCTCTACCCACACCACTAAAAGCCAATTAGTATTTGCCAACCAATTAATATGTGGTGTGTATATCCCACCACTGCCAAACAATTAATATGTGACACCCGTGCCCTGGCCCATCAGTCAAGGAGCCTCAATCCTCACCACTACCACCAGAGAGGGGCGTCTCATATAGGAAGAAAGGATAACAAATACACACAGTAAAGTGCAATTTCCCTTAAGAGCACACAGAGATCACAGTCAGTCCACGGCTGGTCACTCCCTTGTTCTCCAGGTCCCCAATAAGACTCCCCACTGGTACAGCTATAGGGTCCATATCTCAGCTTAGTGGGCAAGCTAAAACCTCTAGCACCCTCTTTGTCCAACCAGTGCTTCGTGTCCCTGCCCAAGTAGCTCACACACACACACACACACACACACACACACACACACACACACACACACACACACACACACACACACACACACACACACTTTGAGAAGAGTTTATATCAACTTTTTGCAAGTCTCAAACCCAAGACCCTGCACACCATAGCCAAAGTAATTTACCACTAAGCTATGTCAGATATAATAAGATTAGTACTAGGCTAACTGCTCTTTTGGGCCATTTGAAGCCTAGCCAGTTACCCCATGAGAAAATCAAACTCTGCATCCTGTGTCTTTAAGGTAAGCACCTTAACCATTATGTCATCCTCCCACACAGACACTCCTGGGGAAGGTTGGCACTGGTTCTCCAGCTGTGCCCCTTTTTCCCAGGCTATACAGTAGTTCCAGCTGCCACCACCCACTAATATTTATCAGCTACTCAAAGGACCTTAAAAGGGTGTCCAATTATTACTGTGCAATAAGTGTGACTAAACAGTCAAGGCTAATTAGAGTGACTTGGTACAGTATCACTATATACATGCAATGTACTCTAGAGCTTAAATTATCTCTACACAAAACAGCCACAGTTGAAAGGGTTTACAAATATTTAATAACAAATAGTCAAAACACAAGACAATACTTTTTACTACACAGTGCTAGTCAAGATTTCAGAGATCACAGAGAAATACTTAAAATAATTCAGTAGTACAGTTCTGACATCACAGAAAATACTTAGCCTAATGTTTCTAGTTTCTAGCTATTTCTCAGAGAAAACACAAATCTAATATAAACTTATATATAGAGCAAAGGCAGAGTGCTGATGAGTTGGATGGTCAAGACAAAAATGCTTAATGCTCTCTGATTTTCTCTGTTTCTAAAATCACATTTCTGGTTCACATTACATCATTCTTCACACTTCCCTGGGTTCCCAGGCTAACAGAAACTACATTTACATTCTTCACCTCTGGGCAGAAACCAGAGCAATAAAGGACATTTATGCATGCAAATTTTGGCCATTAACTCTGGTCTTACAACAATAGGAAGAATTCCTTCACCTAGATAGGCCAGAGCCACCTTTAAAGATCAAAGACAGTCATAAAATGCTTCACTTAGCTTTCTTACAGCAGAGTGCACTGTTGTTACATTATTTTCAAGTTCCACATGTAACAGGGTCTATATTGGAACATCGAATATTTAACAGTTCAAATCACTAAATGTCAACCCTTAGTGATCGAACTGTTAAAACATTGAATGTTCCAAAAAAAAATGAAAACAAACAAAAAAAAAAAACTAAAAAACTAAATGGTGTAGACAGGGGGCAAACCCTCCTGCACCCCCCACATTGGGGGCTGCACCCCAGACACCCCACGCTACTTAAATATACCAACTCTGTGGCCGCACTACATTGAAGTAAATGGAAATCCCCCTTATGGAGATTTCCGTTTACTTCTTCGACGTTCTGCAGTTTCGCTATTCTCATGCCGGCAATGTCAGATTCAACATTGTCGGCTTTCGAGAATTCAATATAGACCAATGTAACACTATTTTTACCATTTAAGACAACAAGCCTGTGGTTTACATTAATATTTATGGATGACCAAATTATCTCCAAAATTCTATCTGGCTAGGCTGGTAGTCTTCACCCATCTTCACCCAATCTTCACAATCACATAAAATACATTTTCAATGTGCAGTCTATACTGAGTCATGTCAATATGTGATTATTGTTCCTGCTACAACTGTATACCATTTACATGCCCTCATCTGGTGAACATTACAATGCTTCATCTGTCCTCTTTCCCTGTATTCATTCCTACAATTCATATGTGTGCCCCTATTCTATACACACACTTACCCTGACTGTTCATTTTACATGGTAGTCCATGTACCCTTACAGATCATTTTACACAACTTTTGTGCCGAATGGTTCAAATGGAACTTCACAATACTCTGGACTATATACACTTCCTATAATGTGTTTGGACCATATACTTTGCTATATGATAAACCCTGGTAATCATTTTGTAATTCTGCGCAATCCCGCTAAGCTAGTTTGCTGCATGGTAAACAAGTTTGCTGTCCATGCTGATTTACATGGTTTCTTGTCTAGCAACACTGTTGTCTCCCACAAAACCATGCTTGTTTATGTTTAAACGCAGTGTGCGGCATGAATATGTAGTCACAGCTGCTACTCACACCAGAGTTTATTGAATCCCGTTGATCCCACTCATAATCTTATTTCAAAGAATGTGATATTTTTTGTGAAAGGTAATCCACTTTCCTTCACTTAAAAAAATATATTAATTTGTGCACAATACCTTCAAGGTTTTAAGCATTGTAGGCAGACTTTACACACGCATATACTTTAACTTCCTTTTATTTCTGTCGACTTTATCAACTTGATAGGTTTCTATTTTTGACAGAAAAATGGCAGATAACTTGAAATAAATCTAGAAGTCAGGTATTTTTATTTAATATGATCATTTAAAACATGAAGATGAGCACAGTGTGTGGAAGATACCTTATTTTCAGGATACTGCAGTGAGGGGAATGATATTACGCATCGGTAGTCAAGGCACTATGACTTCAGGAAAGTGAGGTAGGTGTCTGTTGCTAAACTAGAAATAAACAAGCAGTTAAGGGGCATTATAATGGGCAGCAGTGTCATAGGCAGTCAGTCTCATCATACAGCACTCAGCACTGTAGTTCATGGTTTATCGACATACATCTTAAGACGCAGACAGTTTGTCACTTGTCTTTCAATGTTCAGTGATGCGACAACATCTGAAAAAAAGAAATTACCTTTGCCTGACTTTGTGAAATTAAATGAAATGGGTGAGAGAGTTGACTAAGATTTATAATCCTCTAAAGTAAACTAATTATTGACACCTCAAAGAGAAGCCCAGTCCATTCATCTGCAGGTTGGTCTTGGTTTGGGTTATGTTCATAATCAGTCATTCAGTTTGCTGAGCCCTACACCTCTCAATACTCCTCTTAACTCAAAGCGTTAAGACAGATTCAGGGATGCCTAAGCCATCACAGAGTCTAAGCAATAGTGCTGCACATTTCTTCACCTGAGCTGCATGGTCCTGATGTAGTCACAGCCTTCAGGGAATGTATCTGCCAAGTCAAAAGGCATAACAACATCTGTACAAACCTGCCAAGTTTTTTGCACAGCTATTACAGCACTTTTGACTGAGTCATACTCTCTAGTATCTCCAAGGAAAGACCTCCAGAGAAGAGGTGAACACAATAAGTTAAACTTCATTTTTTCCACACAATTGATTAAACAAACAGCTCTTTCTTTCCTAACATTAAATAATAAAAGTCATTATCTATATCTATAGCTGTTTGGCAGAGTGTCAACTTGCATCCTGGTGTTTTAAATCCCATATTATGGACTCTCTTATTTTATAACTGAGCAAACACAACAATAATACTTCTGTACAGATTATGAATATTTCCTTTGCATGGATTTAGGACCCTGAGGGCCAATTCAATAATTACTGGAGTTACATCTGTAGATGGAAGTTGAATTGTAAGATCCTGGTGCTTAAATGCCCAGCAATCCTTGCCTTGAACTTGCTTGGGGGTACAAAAAAAACATCTATTCTTAAAATGTGAAGAGAACTAGTAATAAAGGAAGGTGAGGTGATGTAGACATCAATGCTGGATTTGTACAGACAAATTCCTGAGTCCTCTCCAATAAAAATGTCACCTGCTTTATGTCGTATAGCCTAAATATGTAATTAAAGATAAAAACACTAGCACAGTGACTCTTACTGGGTACTCTAATGCCCTCCAAAATTCTAAAGGCATACCATAGATGAACTGCTGATCTTTCCAACTGCACATTGGTGTGTTTGCAGATTGTGAACAAGTGTGTGTATGCCTGTGAGTGAGTTTGTATGAGTGTGTGTGTGTGTGTGTGTGTGTGTGTGTGTGTGTGTGTGTGTGTGTGTGTGTGTGTGTGTGTGTGTGTCTGTGTGAGTGTGTGTGTGTGTGTGTGTGTGTGTGTGTGTGTGTGTGTGTGTGTGTGTGTGTGTGTGTGTGTGTGTGTGTGTGTTAGTAATCTGAGTGATGTATGCTGGGACAGTCACCATCTCCCACTCAACACTAAATAGGGGGAAGCAGGTATATGGTTCATAGGTTCATAGGTTAGAAGTAGGTTATCGGCCGTAGGGCCTATACAAGCTTAGCCATAACAATTCCCTGGCTATTTCTTCCCACAATATTTACTTCCCTAGACCCCTGTCCAGCAAGGTGACTGACATGATATAGGTGAAAGTGGAATAATGCAATTAAATGTATACCACCTGTACTAAAATAGTGACAATTGTTGTTGTTGTGTCTTTCGGCTTTTCCCGGTTAGGGGTCACCACAGTGGAACTCTGGTCCGCTAATGATTGGCAGTAGATTTTTATGTGCCGAGTTGCCAGCTCTGATGCACAACCTTCAACGAAGGTACGCCCATTCACGCATGTCTCCACACAGAAGACGCTGTAGCTGAGAATTGAACAGGACAGTAGAGGCCTTTATTTGGGGAGCTAATAATATAATAAAGCATATATCCATGTGAGTATATTTATCTTCTTTGGTGGGCCACCTTAAGCTTTTTTGTTTCATTTATATGTTTAAAGACTGGACACTTTGAGTTGGTTAAAATACATATTCCCCCTAATAAATAAATAAATAAGTTGCACATCATGGCTTGGATGTCATAACTCGGGTTATACCATTGAAAGAGGTAACTAGTGTCAATATTTTTTCAACATTTTTATCTGCATTTTTAAGGTTTTGTTCCAGAAGCAAATATAACTGATGCAGTTCTGAGTAATGAAGAACTGAAAACCTATGTTTTCCATGGTACAGAAAAATTCATTATTAAATTGAAGCAGTCACCTTGGTTGGACATCTGTCCTATCACAAGGAAACAATGATGATACTCCAGCCAGAAAAAAATGCAAACCTTATGACAAACCCCCAGCGTACTCTGTGTTATAATCAGTTGGGATCATTATACTAAAGAAATACTTAAATGGCCAAGTGTATGTTTTTAAATCTACTGTTAAAAAAAAAAAACAAACGAATTTTAAATCACCTGTTTTTCTGAGCTCACGAGTTTCACATTAGATGAGGTGTCTCTGCCAAAGTTCTATATTTAGACTTTTTAAAAGCATTTGACAAACTGCCACATAAATTATTGTTGAACAATGTAAAATTATTCAAGACTGAATCATTGTTGTTACACTGCATGCATTATTCACCAGTTGGGAAATCGCTGTGCTTCTTGGCTACAAGCAATGCCTCATCATAAACTATTGTAGCCTGCTGTATTCCTTTAGAATATGAATTTTTCTCATTTATATAAGTTTAAATCTAGTTTAGGAAAACACGTCTAGACATTGTGGATTTAAGTATGTTTGTCCTTATAACAGATACAATAGCAACAGCTGATGAAGCATAGAAAAACATTAAGCATTAACAATACAGCCGAAAAAATGGCTAGCAAAAGAATAAAATTCAATGTACAATAGAGCGATAAATTGCATTTAAAATATTGTATTATTAAACATAATATACCAGCTGCAACTATAAAATGATTTATTGGCCATCTTAGATTCACTAAACATTAATACAGACAATAATAAACTGTTCATAAAACCTGATTGCATACTGCGTTGTGTTAAGTATTAGATAACATAAAGTTAGGCAGCCGTAGGTTATTTTACCATTTAATGATATCCTATTTTGCCAGCAGAAGACTTTGAAGTACACTGGTGATAAACTTATGGAACAAAACTTAAAAAAGACAAAAAAAAATGAACAAGAATACGCAATCATGCAACGAACTACAAAACAAATGAGTTTTTTAGTATATGAATTCAAGGTCACTTTATGAAAATTAATCTGTACTCATTAAAAGTGGAATGTGCATATTTTATACTTGTACATAAGGTATATAAAGATAGCTACTTCAAAAATGTTTACCTACACCAAGTCATATATAAGCTTAAAGACAAGTTTAAGAAAAATGCAGACATTTTGATTTAGTAATTTCTAACAAGGAAGAATTTCCATCCTGACAGTTTAATTCTTTGCAGCTTGAAATACAATTTGAATATGGAATTAAAAAGCATCTAGTGTGAGGCATGATTACTTGATCTGTACCCCAGTCATTATGGATAAGAATAATTACCTTTCCTCCTTGTAATACATTGATAACTAAAGAAACATGGCATTCTGAAAACTGCTATTCTGGAAAAGCTCTGTATCGTTTAATATGCCCTACAAATTACAGAATGTGCTATCCACAGTGATGGTTATCAAATGCAGCCAAGCACTGTTGGTTGTTGTTGTGACTTTCGGCTTTTCCCGGTTAGGGGTCGCCACAGCGGAACTCCAGTCCGCTAATGATTGGCAGTTGATTTTTCCGTACCGAGTTGCCAACCCTGATGCACAACCTTCAACGAAGGTACACCCATTCACGCATGTCTCCATGCAGAAGACGCTCTAACTGAGAGTTGAACCAGACAGTGTCTTACTGTGAGGCGACAACACTACCGCAGCACCACCACCACAGCTAGCCAAGCACTGTTGGTATACATCCAAAATGGGGTAATCAAAACACTCAACTAGTTGTTCAGAACTTGTTGAAGAAACTACAGCTGTGTAAGTTGAACTTACCATAACAGTAGATGTTGGAATGATCACTGTTGCAGTAGCCTTAACTATATGGGTTATATCGTGCCAAGGATATAAGAGCTGGACAGCTTCAAACGTTTCAGGGCACCTTCACTTGCCCCAACAGTCAAGCAGATGAAGCTGAGCTGATTAAAAGACAAGTCTGGGCACAAAGTTTTTCAGAGCTTTCTTGCCGGTAGAGAGAGGGAAGCTGAGCTCTGAAAGGACAATGCTAGGAGCATCAAAAATAAATAACAGCTTGGCTTAAAAAACACACACTAAAAAGGAAGAGGAATGGAGGGAGGGTGTGGCTATTGCAGCAGTTATCATTCAAACATCTACTGTTATGGTAAGTTCAGCATACACAACTGTACTATGTTTATCATATTGATCACTGCTGCAGTAGCCTTAGCTATATGGATAAATTATCTTAACTAAGTACATTTGGGAGGTGGAAAGAGGAGTCCAGCAGCCCTTTGAGAATGGTCCTAGAAAAG
Source organism: Protopterus annectens (assembly GCF_019279795.1). Classification (NCBI taxonomy): domain Eukaryota; kingdom Metazoa; phylum Chordata; order Ceratodontiformes; family Protopteridae; genus Protopterus; species Protopterus annectens. The sequence goes on from NC_056736.1 coordinate 741,605,741, forward strand.
CCTGACCTGGACCTTGAGAAAGAATCAGGCTTATAGTGCTTTGTAAAAGTATGTACTGAGGACCAAGTAACAACTTCTAACTTTTAGAATCCCAACCCTTTCCAAAATGCCATAGATGAGGCCAAGGCCTTGGTAGAGTAGGCTTTGAACCTGCCTGTAATAGTTTTGTTATGATGAGTATAATGAGAGTGATAGTTTGATTTGGAGTAAACTTGAAAACCACTTTAGGCATTAAAGAAATAGTCGTTTTCAAAGAAACCTTGCCCATATGGAAAATGAGATGGCTGTGACTCACCATAAGTGCTTGCAACTCTGGTACCATTATTGAAGAGGTCAGAGCAATCAGTAAAACTGTTTTCCATGTTATGAACTTCAAGACAATCAGATTAGCTGGTTCAAATGGAGCACGTATTACCTTCTCTAACACAGAATTAAGATCTCAAGGAGGGGACACCAGTTGTCTTGGAAGCCTCTTATGCAAAACCTCTCTCAAGAACATTTTGACATGAGACTGCATTGAAAGAGAAGGATCCATGGGCAGATAGGCCGAAATGGCTGATAAATGAACATTGATAGAGGAATAAGAAAGATCATAGGATAGTAACTCACACAAATACTGTAAAGCCAGAGAACAACTAGCCCTGAATGGGTGCCGTTTATGTTGATAGCACCAACTAAAAACTTTTCCATTTGCTAATATATGATGTTCTAGTAGCAGGCTTTCCTGCTTCCATTAGTATCTGCTGCACATCCTCAGTAAACAGATGCCTAAAATTAATTATGACCTTATCACCAGGCAGTCAACTGAATATGATTGATGTTGGGTGTATTAAACACCCCTGCCCTTATGTGAGAAGATCCAGTCTGTGAGGAAGAATGTGGTAATTGCCCCTGGCCATTTCCAAAAGAAGGGAGAACCACAGTTGCATGGGCTAGAAGGAAGTCACAACAATGATCTTGGGGCATTCCTTTTGAATCTTCAGAAGTACCCTGGATATTAGTGGAAAGGGTGGAAAAGCATACAAGAACATTCCTGTTCAAGGAAAAGAAAAGGCATATTTCTTCTAGGCTTACTTGCATGGAGTCCTGGAAAAAAATCTTGCCAGTTGATTATTCAGAGAGTCTACTTGAGGAATTCCCCACAGAAGGATCAAATCTTGGAAGACCCCCTGATCTAGTCTATTCATGAGGGTCTGCCTTGGTCTTGCTCAGCTTGTCTGCCACACCATTTTGCTCTGATGGAATGTAAGATGACTGTAGATTGAGACAGCACTGTGAAGCTATATCCCAAACTAACATGGCTAGCCTGCAAAGGGGGTTACGAATTGGTTCCCTTTTCTTGTTGCTGTACCACATGACTGGTTTTGTCTGCAACTACTTGAAGAGGTTCTGGGGGCCAAAGATGGTTCAGAGAGCTGAGTGCTTTCATCAGGGCACGTATATCCTTAACATTTATGTGCTTGCATCTGTCTTTGGTGTCCCATACCCCCTGCACTTTATCCTTCCTGAAACTGCACCCCCAAGCAAAGTCCAAAGTGTCTGTTGTGACTGACTGCTCTGGTGCAGGGAGGGAGAAGGTGAGACCTGGATTTAATGATATCTGTTGTCTCCACCAAAAGATTTCTCTTCTGACAAATGCCAGCACTGGGAATTGAAAAGATAATTTTTGATTATGCTGGTACCAAAGAGATTTGGGATGCCACTGTATTGTTCTCATGTGGAATCTTGACAGGGGTATCATGAAAAATTATAGATGCCATGAGACCTCAGATCCTAATGTATTCCCTCACAGTGACCAAAGTCTAAGTGGGAAACCTTAGAAATAGATCTAAATAAAGATTTTTTTTCATGTAGAAGAAAAGCTTTTTGAACTGAGGTGTCTAGTTAACATCTCAGGAGCATAATCCTGTGTGAGTGAGTCAAGAAAGACTTTAACAGTTCTTTCAGAATCCAAGCTTGTGTAAGAGATCTCTCAACTAAGACAGAGAGAATGAGATATTCTGACTCTTTGAAAAAGACTCTACAAAGATAAGCAGGTCATCTAAATATGGAAAAAATGTAGATACCCTGTAGCCTGCAATGAGCTATAATTGGAGGTAGACACTTTGTCAACACTCTTGGTACAGTGAATAGTCAAAACTAAGACAGAGAACTGATAATGTGATCCAGACACACAAAACCTTAAGATATCTCAGAAGACTGGATGAATAGAGATGTGATGATAAGTATCCTTTAAGGTTAGTGTTACCTGGAAGCTTGAAGGAGGAATAAGAGGTAACAGGTTGTGATGTGACAACATTTTGAAATTGGGTACTATTTCAAACAGGTTTAGGAAATAAAGATCCAGAACTGGCCTCCAAGAATGTTCTTTTTTTTGCCACTTAGAACATCCTTGAATAAAACCCTTCCCTACCTGGGAAGGATGAACAGTTTCTATCACTCCTTGGGACAGCATGTGATGAAAAATAGGTAGAAATAAAACAGTCTGATCTGGGGGATATGGAATGATCCCTGGAAAAGAAGAATTTCTTCCCACTGCCATCTTTAACCCCGATGAATGATTTTCAGAACCAATTTGTCAGAAAGAATCTGTTGCCAAAGATAAAATTGAAGATTCAAACTTTCTGGATGAAAAATAGGGGCCATTGTGGTTGGGAGTCACAAGTTCTTTTGAATTGTCATCCAGACTTGTTAGACTGTCTTCGGTTTTGGCAGTTTCAAGATTTATTTTTTGGAACACCCTTGCCATGTCTTCTTAAACTTCTGTTTGCCTGAATTTTGTTGAGCCTGTGTATTGCCTTTTCATCCATTTTTGACCAAAAAAAAAATCCCTTGAAGAACTTGGAAAAGGAGGGCTGAAAAATCTTAGAAATGTCCTAGATCAGCTTGCCCCTTTCATCACACTTTTTGATCACCTCTGCAGCAGAGGGGCCACCACTAAATCTCTATCCAAGGGAGAATTTAACATCTCATTTTTAATATCACTTGTGAGGTTCTGGGAATGCAGCCATGCAAACTTCCTCAAAACAGTACCAGTGGCTATATCCCTGGAAGATGTAAGAATAGTCATACACACAATGAACAGTGACTTGTGCAAAAAAAAAAAACAAACAAAAAAAAAAACTAAGTTATTTAGAGCAGTTTTTTTTTCCAAACAATAAGAAACTACAGATAAAACATTTCTCATACATTCACAATTTGTCAGAAAAAAAAATTACAGTTGAGCCTGACAATTCAAAATTCACTTTTTTCCTATATCTATCAATAATTTTCCCATCCTTATCAGAAAGAATAGGAATGGAATTAATTAAATTTTAGCAGCAGTGGGATCAACTAAAGCTATAGTTGCTGGGTCAGGTTTGGGAACAGTGTATACAATTAAAAAAACTCAGGAACTTTTTATATCCTATCTGCTGTTTCAGAGGCAGCTGAATACCAGGAAAATTGCAGGCAGTCACACACAATCCTCTAAAGTGGACAGAACAGGAGGAATGGGATTAGGTTCTAGAAAAGTCTTCTATTAAATCTCATAGCATTTTCTGAGGGACTGAGAAACCTTAGTGTTCTCCCATTGAAAACACTGGCACAATTTAATAATAGTCTCTGAAAAAGAGAAACCCTCACAAGGACAACCAGAAACTGAGTTCTTCTCTGAGTCTGAATCAGAAATCTGAGGTAAAAGCCCTTTATCTATTCCTGAATCTTCCTGTTCAGATTTAGAATCTTGAATCTCTTCAGGAAAAGAGAAATCCCTCTGACTTTTACCACAAACTACTTTAATTTTTATCTAACTTTTAACAAAACCTAGAGTCAGACCCAGTAAACTACTCCTATCCAAAGAAATGTGAGGAAGAATAACATAACATGCTTGGTTTTCTGTTTCTTTTTGACAGTACAAATGAGGCTAACCATGTTTCTAATATCAGGAGCTGCTTTCCCAGGGATTGGCACAGCATTCCGATACAACAGGGAACCTCCTCTGTTCCCTCTCCCAGGGTCAACAAGAGTGTCTCTCCCTTGCCCACTGAGGGGACCCTAATAGCTGCAGAGGACATGGCTAGACCAGCTCCATAGTGGCTGCAGGTGCTACACCAGAGGGATCTGGGGTAAAAGATGATTGGTCTGAGGTACAACAAATGGCAAAAGCAGAGTCATTCACCTGCAGCTGCGGTAAATTGTTAATCTGCTGTGGTGGCAAAGGCTGTTTGCTTACTTTTTGTTTTTGTGTCTGGAAGAAGGACTGACCATAGAACTGGTTGTTTATTCCATGGTCAATCTGAAAATGGTGCTTTTTTCCCATGGATGACAAGCAACAATTGCTGGTAAACACTGCCAGCCTACACTACTTTTGAACTGACAGGAAAGGAGTGCTCCGTCTTTAAGTACGTTACAGTCTCAAGACAGTCCATTAAAAGAAAACATTCTTAGCTTTAAAACAACTTTCCTGAACAGGAAAATAATAAAACATTAACAAACTTAAGAAAATACAAGTTTTTCCCCAAAGAGAACTTCTCTGGCCACCAAAAAAAAGCACACACTGGCTGTCGATCCTCGAAAGCCTCAGAGGAGCGTACTCTTCAGCGTCGGTAAAGCTCTGAAGGGTTTTGCATCCAAACTTGTCTTTTAGTCAAATCAGCTCAAACTGCTTGCCAATCTGGGTGTGTAGAAGATGCCCTGAAGCTTTAAAAGCCTGGCTGGCTGTTATATCCTTGGGAAGATATAACCCATATAGCCAAGGCTGCTGCAGCAGAGATCAATAAGCTGAACTTTTGAGTAATTTCTTAACTGTTGTCAGTTCAGTGCACTGAGTCTCTTGTTTGAATCCCTTAGCCATCTACCAACCCAGACCCAGTAGCTCAAACTGAAGTAAGTCCGAGACTTCACAGAGTAGGTATTCATGAACATAAATGAGATATAGAGATCAGGTACTTTCAGGGCAACAGGGGGCAATAGGAATGAATGAGAGTGGATGTAATATTCCTGTAATTGTGTCACTGATTATTGTAAGCTCCTCCTCCTCAAACCTTCTGTTAAATTTGACTAAACTGTTTCTGAACCAGTTTTGCCTGTTTAAATTGTCACTGTGCTAGGGTCAAGGCTGCAAAGGGTGGCCTTGACCTAGCCCATTTGCCCAGTTAGCAAACAAACAATCAAACAAATAAACAAATAAAGAAAGAAAGAAATACATAAGTAAATTAAGAGCTGTGCAACTCAGAAGATCATTCTTACACTGATGACCAAAGGGTACAGGTCTTTCAGAGGGTCTAGAAGGAAAGATGTCAACTAGGTTCATGGATGAGTAGCTGCATGTGCCTCCAAATACATCTCAGCTCTTTACTGCAGAAAAAGCCCTCCTTATTACTGCACAAAGTTGTTGTGTCTTTTGGATTTTCCTGGTTAGGGGTTGCCACAGAGGAACTCCGGTCTGCTAATGATTGGCAGTAGATTTTTACGTGCCGAATTGCCAGCCCTGACGCACAACCTTCAACGAGGTACGCCCATTCACGCATGTATCCACACAGAAGACGCTTTAGCTGAGAATCGAACAGGACAACGTCTTACTGTGAGGTGACAATGCTACTGCAGCACCACCACCTCAGTTACTACTACTGCACAAAGTATGAGACCTAAAACCAACTCTTGTATGCACATACAGCAGAAATACATCATTATAAAAATACTACATTATTTGGGTCAAGGGAACACATCCTGTCCTTAGTCCAGTGCCTACAGTTGGCTAATAACCACTGTGTGCTGCACAAGAGTCTTATATCTCCCTATACAGTAGGAGCACATAATTTTATTAGAGACAACAAAGGCATGGATGGTGGCCTTAAAACTTAAAATGAGCTTTTTGGAGGTTCCAGTGACAACAAATTATCAGAATGAATGCTTATCTCTCCCGTGGAGTCATTGTTGAACACCGCCATTTTGTCCAAGATAAAATGGTATAACTCAGGTTTAATATCAAAATGTTGTACTGAACAACAAATTTTAATCAATTTGTTGAATATCCTTGTTGAATTTGGTAATGTCACTTTAATAAAATGTCAGAAATCATCACCTCAACATCTGCATTAGAAATTATTCAAAATATGAGAACATGACGTCAAATCCTTAGGCTGTTGTGGTGAAGCTGCAGTGGAAATTGTAAGTATAAATCATGTGTTTTTAAGGTTTTGCGGGGGACAAACACCCCTGCACCCCCCACACTCCCTGCATATTATATATTCCAACTCCAACAGAGAGGAAAAGGTTCCTGATCCACACTGTAGTGCAATCTTCAGTCAGAACATTGATCTCATATTAGCGAATGTACAGTGCCAGTCACTAATGTGGATTCGAACATTTTCAGATTGGCATTACGGAAACTGGGAAAAATGCATTCGACCATCACAGATTCTTCACTCCTTGGAGTACCATTTTTGCCTGCAGTATATGAAATCAGATTTAAATATATGGGTCTACTTCATATCACTGAAATCCCATTTCACTGACTTTATTTCAATAAGACCAAATCACCTAAATTTCACAACACTGATAACTCATTTCACTGAATCTCATTTCACCGACAGCTTAAAATGTTAAATTTCACAAGACTAAATGGGAGACCATAGACAAACAAACTCACAACACTAATGACTACCTCTTTCCACAACTTAAAAACTACTTATTTATCCTCTTAACAAAAACTAGACAATATAAAACCAAACTAAGTGGGGGGCTACACTCCCACCCCCGTAACTATATATACTAACTCCAGGTCGCACTACAGTGGGAAAAAAGGCATATATGTTTTACTTGCCTCACAGTACTCTACACACTGCCACATCAGATCTATAGCTTACAGTTCAGTGACATGAGATTCAGTGAAATGAAGTTTCAGTATTTTGAAAATGGGTTCCTATCAGATGACCGAAGACGCATAATATCGGATGCGTCTTGGTCGAACTTGAAACAACGAAAACACAAAATGACAAAGCAGCTTTTAAGCAAATTCTTTCCCAGGGAAAGAATTTGCTTGGCTGCTACTGTTACTTTGCCGTTTTCGGCACTGTAGTGTGATCTCGGAGTTGGTATATTTAAGTAGGGGGTGTGTGGGGGGGCATAGCCCCCCACATCGGGGTGTGTGTATTATTTTTTATTTTTATTTTTTTTTGGAACAGCAATTTTTTTCCCTTGGAAAAAAATTGCTGTTCTGAGCTTTCGAGATTGTAAGCTTTCGCTTACATGGGTTTGATTATTCATCATTCGCTTTTTTAAGCATTCAATGATATAATATAGACCCTTGAAAATTAGGTGATTTGGTTTCAGTGAAACGAAAGTCAGGGAAATGAGATTTCAGTGATCTGAAGTAGATCTATATATATATATATATATATATATATATATATATATATATATATATATATATATATATATATATGGGATCCATACAGATCCCCGAATGCACTTTCCACCAAAGCAGAAATCACCAAGCATACTTAACCGAAAGTACTGTTCACTAAAGCAGCACTTTCGGATAAGTATGCTCGTTGTGCCGGTCGTACTACGGTGTGTGACTTTACCTCCATAAATGAATATATTATATTTCTGGATGAATAACTTTTATTTTAAAGGCTCTTTATACTTTAACTCAAGTATTGTTAATATGACTTAACATATGCAGATGGTCACAGAGTGTGATGGTTTGCTGCCTCACACATTTTTCTTACTATACACTGTGAGGCGGGAACCCTGCTACTGTCTTAGGGACTTCACATTCCCTTATTTGTCACATAAGCCCTTGCAGGACAGCTTATCTGTTTTGGCCCCATAATAGTGTTAGCAGTCACTCAAAATATACATACATATATTAGTTTACTAATACCATAATCTCTCTCTAGTAGAAGGTAGCCATGCACGAGTGCATCAGTTATTACCTGTGATATGAGCTTATAGTTAAAAACTCTTCAGCCCATTGGGACCACAATATTTAGTGGTTTGCAACAGATGCATAGAATGTTACATTTTCTTTCTGGTCATGAGGTTATATGGTCAGAATTTCACCCCAGTTAGTAGTTTCTTAGTAACTTTTGGATTTATGGATAGCAAGTAGTAAGGGTAGTGATTGATTTTATTACTTACTGCTGACTTTTTAAGATTTCTTTAACAGATATTTTTTTAGAAGACCTGATGTTTGTTCCTGGTTGTTTTATACCCTCTGTACTGAAGGTCAAGATATTTTTCTCCACTAGTTTTCCCAGAATGGTTTAACATAGGCCAGCTTATGTTAAAAGTATTGTTATTATCCACAGCCTCTGCCTCGCACATGGTTTGGGGTTCAGTCATTTACCCCACTCACTACCTGTGCCCTGCCTGGTCTGTTTGGGTGTTCTTCAGGTAATCTGACTTCCACCCACATCCCAAAAACATGCCCATTGATTAGGTACTCTGTTAACTGTTTATGTATTATACATTTACTCTTGCAATTCTGACTTAGGTTATAGCTGAAAGAAATCTAAGAAATGCTTAGCTCTAGAAATGTCTTGCTCATTTACCTATTCAATACATAAATAAATTAAATTAAAGCTAAAAGCATGCATTCAAGATTCATACTTCTTGTCTCCGTGAAGTACATTAAGTATACTTGAAAGTGACAGGCAGTTTACTTCTTTTTCTAATAATTTAAGATTTTATTGGAGTTTATCCACATTTATAATTACAAGCATTTTTAAACATTGGTGTATTATTATTTTGGGTAGTAAAGAGTAAGGAAATGTTGGTAATAAACTGCAAATTACAGTGGAAAAAAATCATTGTATAGTTACATCAAAGCATATTTGCATATTTTGTGTTGCCATGGAGCCAGTGTATGAACAAAAACAACTTAATTCACTTTATCATTGATACGACAATAATGTGGACTCCAAATAACAGCGTGTCCACCCCATCTGAGAGAAGTGTATTAAACCATTGTTGTACTTTCAGTTAATTTAGATTATATGGACACATTCAAGTTCATTTAGTGCCTTCTCAAAAACACTTTTGATACAACAGGAATTTGAACAATGTATGTGAATGAAAAAAAGCAAATTATACAAAAAGGAATCATTGACATAAATATGCAATGAATTATACTCAAACGTAGAACCATAAAACAATCAGTGGAAGTGGCAACATTGATGCATTGCTGAAAAAATCCTTAAATGTCAAACAGGTGACAAAGCAGTAGACTTTAAACTTAGTTAATATTAAATTATTTCCTTCCGGCACTGTTAACATAAGCATTCATTTGCCGGCAGTTATATTAAATAAAATAATCATTATCCATTTTAAAGAATAGTAAAACTGTGATTAATACATGGTAGATTAAATACGTTGCTGCAGAAATCCAACAAGTGTTTGAAATCTCATTCTCCATAAGAGGACACTCAGTCGGAAGAGAGATTTCCAGTAAATCCCCATGTACAAGTATATAGTGACAGAGTGCAAGGAAAAAAGTCTTCATACATTTACACAGTCTAAAAACACTCAATGCCAGCACTACTGTCCTGCAGTCAGCAGCCATTGACCATAACCATCACCATCCGGCAGTGGTAAGCTATACTACAGTCTTGTAAAGAAGGAGGGGATACATTGGCACTGAACAAAGTATAGCCTTATCAATGACATTCCATAAAATGGCATCCAGTTTATTACGTCTGTGAAAAATGGAATTATTTGTTGAGCCTGAAACCTGTATTTTAGTATTGCACATTGAGCTGTGCAAAAAATGGCTTCATAGCCAGATTCAAAGCAATATTTTTTCTACAGCTTATCCACTTAGTCCACATTTCACAATATCAAAACTGGTGTTAGGTCCTTGTTTCTGAATAATTGCAAAACGTATTTTGATCTAATAAAAGGTATTACATAATACTGGGGTTACAGTTCTTTTGTGTTTTCTGTTAGTGGACCAACACAGCATTTCTTAATTTTTATTTTCTACTCTTTTAACACTAGCACTGTCAGACTTGATGGTGATAGTGTTTTTTCTGGTAGCCCATACAGTATGTTGGCAAATTCACTCACCTTACACACACACAAACATACACACACACACTGAGACACACACAGCAATTAACAGACAACCCCACCCCCCACAGTCAGTTGCACTCAATGGAATGGCTCATCCATTCACACACAAGCATATTCCAACACATACTCATCCAGTCTCTGGATTCCTTACCAACCCTTGTAGTACAACCACACACACACACACACACACACACACACAAACACCCCCACACACACACAGACTCACACGCACATTTATATATACATAGACTCACTAGCATCCAACAACCCCCACATCTTTGCTGAATTTACCTGCACACTGCTTCCACAGGAGTGAATGATGGCTGTATATATGTAATAATCTGTATGTGTCTGTATGAGTATGTCTGAATGTCATATGGTCTGTGCAGGGTCTTTCCTGTATATATGTTTTTGTGTGCATGTGTGCACACATGCGCATGTGTGTGTGTTTGTGTTTGTGTGGGTGTATGGGTGTCCAGCCTCTTGCTGCTCTACCTAGATCTCCCCCCACAATAGATATGTACCCTGTTCTGCCAGTTCCCTGTTCACTTGCATTCTACAATCCCCCTACCCCAAGATTGTAACCTATCCTGCCTCCTCCCTGTGCCATTTCTGCTTTGGCTGCCTCCCCCACCCCACCTGCAACACATTGTGTCATACTCCTGCCATGGCCATCAGTGTTAATGCACATGCTGTATTGTGTGACAATTGTGTGTGTGGCAGCCATGCATCTTGGACGTATGCCTGCAATTCACTCTGTGTGACCGGCACGTTTGTCTTCTGTCACTTTCTCTATATGTCAGCATACTCCAATGTGCTCTGTCTCCTATGGTATATTTCTCTCTGTAGCACTGTTTCTCACATAATATTGACTGCACTTTTATTACACTATAAAGAGACTTGTAAAGCAGCTGTAACTCTAAGGAAGTGATTTAGTGTGATTGTCGCTGACTCATGCCAATGCATTTTATTGTCATTTATTGATGATTAATTTTTTATTTGAGATGGAAGTGATACTAATCTGAGGGAATACTTAACACATTAATGAAGCCATGAGTTATTTGTTATTTATAATAATGCATTCTAAGAAAAAGTCAAAATTGTTATTTGGATGTGGAACTTATTAAGGAAAAGAAAAAGGGACATTTGTGCACAATGATTCACAAAAATCAAGTGGCAAGTATTAATTATGGACACTTCAAAAGTATTCATTCTATTTGGTGAAAAAAGAATGTAATAAAATGCTGTTTTATTACAGCATCTAGTTTAATGCCTAATAGAACAGTGTGGTGCATGTGTAGGATCTGACCATTAGTGAGATCTGTCTGAAGCATGCACTTGCCTTAGCATTCGCCACATCCCGTACTCTTTTGCTACTGCCCTTCAACAGCATGCAGTCCAGAATTCCAATCCCCTTATCACTGGTATGCCACCTGCCCAACCTTGTGTAAATTCATTCCTCTGCGTAACAGAGGCTGCGGCTTTCCCTCACCAGCAATGTCCTTTCAGGATATGGGGTATCATGAGGTCATTCACTTAACTTGCAATTAGCCCGCATTTAGTCTAACTGTTATTTATTGTACCTTAATTTGCAATCCCTCAGCCTTGTAACTCTTATGTTTTTTAGGTTCATTACTAAGTACTAGGCTAGCTGCCTTGTGGGTCATTTTAAGCATAGCCATTTTCCCTCAAAGGTGGGGATCAAGCCCTTTACCTTACATTTGTGAGGTGAACACCTTAATAATTATGCTAACCACCAACCCCTTTTTATTCTGTTTACTGATTATCATTTTTTGCTTTTGTAGTGTTGCACAATTTTTTAAGCAACTAAGTAAACTTGAGCCATGCCTGAGAGGATGAATGATATTGAGGTCTTCTCATGTCAGCATCCTCTCAGGATAACCCCTCCCTCTTTGAAAGTTGCTTCATGTTGATGGATAATAGTTTAGACTGGTCTTGTGCTCTATTCCCTCCCCTCAGAAGAATCTATGCAAGTTGAGATGGAGGCAGCATGAAAAAATATGGTCCACCCATGCCCTGCAACCTGCCATTGGGGATGTAATTTTAGTAGCAGGAAGGCACCATACTTCTGTCCTGTTTACCCTAAAAAAGCCAGCGCCCTTTATTTATTTATTTATTTGTTTATTAAATTATTGTTCTTAAAATGTTTTGTAATAATTTAAAGCTTTTCTCCCTGGCCCTCTACTGAAAACAAGCTTCTGCCCAGTCAGAGGTCAGACTTTCCCGGTAATCAAATGTCAACAGATAGACAGATTGATACACAGACAGATAGATAGATAGATAGATAGATAGATAGATAGATAGATAGATAGATAGATAGATAGATAGATAGATAGATAGATAGATTTTATGCTGGGATAGATAGATAGATAGATAGATAGATAGATAGATAGATAGATAGATAGATAGATAGATAGATAGATAACTAAATACAAAAATAACTAACTAACTAAAGGATTGTGATTTAGAGGAAATAATAAATAAAATTAAAATTAAGTTCCAAAATAGGGGTTATACAAGGGAGATGGTGAAAATACACCATTTAATTAGGTTAGTGAAAAAAAGAGTAGATATTTATGTCCCACTTTTAAGTAAAGAAAGGTCATAGGTTAGTACTAGGGTAACTGCCCTTGGGGGGCATTTTAAGCCTAGCCAATTACCCCATGTGAGAATCAAACCCTGAATCTTGTGTTTGTAATGTAAACAATGCCAACCTCCCACTCCACCAAAGGGAGGATTTTGATGATATTAAAAGAAGTGGAGTCCCAGCATTGCAACCCCCCCCCCAAAAAATAACATTATTAGGATGACTCTGTATTGTAGTACTGATTCTGAAGTCATTAGAGGCATTATTAACTAAAGATGCACATTATATTATGTGAAAAAAACAGAATTTTCCTATAAGAAAGGATGTAATTTTTAAGGCTTGGCTGGGGCATATAAAGAAAAGGATGGTGTTAGTAGCAAAAGAAAAGGGACATGGTCATGAAGGACATGTAAAATGTGGCATTAAATAATAAATAGTCCATGTTATCAGGATGAATCAACAGGAAAGACCTTTGGAGTGAATTAGTATTACAATTGTAACACTACACACTTGGGTGTATGTAGTAAAAAGTAATCACTGTCCCTCATTTTATGCTGAGAAAACAAGAAGTTAAGTGAGCATGTTATAGATCATGTCCAGTTTATCAAAAATAAAACTAGTTATAATGCTTTATTTATTTATTCTTTGTTTACTGGTTAGTCCCTCTAGGCTTGTAATCTCTTTTTAGGATCTGAGGTGGTAATTTATACTACTAGGGGAAATTTGGTCAGGGTATCTGGAAACTTCTCCTACTCTCACAGAACGGTGCCAGAGGGCTGCTACTAGTGCTTAGAGAATGGGCAAACTGTACATCAGCACCCTGATTGGAGAACAAATGTTCTCCAGCAGGGTTTTAATGTATAAGTAATGCCCTCTGAAAAATGAGTCCGCCACTTCATGGCAGCATATCAAGCTGCAGTGGAGCTTAGACTGAGAAAATGAAACAGCTGCCATTATTTTACGCTAATTAAGCAGAGGTTTTGCTGTTTAGCGAGTGTAAGATGTGGAAAAAGAAGACAATTAAAAAAATGTGTATGTTTGTGTGTGAGTGTATGCATGCATGTCAGTAAAAGTGAGAGCGAGCTGTTATTTTACACTTGCTCAGCAGCACTTTTGCTGTTTAGTGAGTATAAAATAAAAAAAGAAAAACATTTAAATAAAAGCGAGTGTGTGAGAGTGTATGCGTTTATGGGAGTATGAGAGAGAGAGAGAGAGAGAGATCAGTGAAGTGAAGCAGAAAAACGTGTGCGTGTGTTTGTGTGTTTATGCTTCTGTCTGCATGTGTGAGTGAATGCATGCATGAAAGCAGAAGAGACTCTGTGTGTGTGTGTGTGTGTGTGTGTGTGTGTGTGTGTGTGTGTGTGTGTGTGTGTGTGTGTGCGTGTGTGCGTGTGTGTGTGTGCGTGTGCGTGTGTGTGTGTGTGCGTGTGTGTGTGTGCATGTGTGAGTGTGTGTGTGCGCATGTGTGCATATGTGCTTGCATGAGAGACAGATAGAGTAAAGTGTGAAAGCGATCTAGTGATCCCCTGACAGCATCAGCAGCTTTGCGTACCTCTCAACCTCAGGCATAGTTTTCAACCTATTAACAGAAGAAATATGGACAAAGCCTGACGTAATGGGGTACAAATGTAAAGAAATAGGGACACATTTTAAATATTGCTCTTATAAACTTAGAAAGTTTCTAGAATAACAAGATTTCTGTCAGCATGTATTTTCATATTTTATTTTGTGCAGATCTGATTTGTGTCAGGATGTATTTTCATGTTTTATTTTATGCAGATTTCCTTTTTTTTTCTTGAAAATATTTTTGTTTTAAATTTGTGCAGATTTCTGAATGCTAGCTAAGTGCTAGGATGTCACTCATGACTGCCAATTGCTCTGTAGAGAGCATCAGAATGATGCATGTTTTGACCAGTAGAAGAAGCAATCTTTTTTCATGTTTTGTTTTTTGATCTCTGAATACTAGTCAAGTGTATTGGTTTTGATTTTATGACCTGCTGTAAAAAACATGTGTGACACAAGCAATAGATTAATTCAAACAATGAAGTCCAAAACTTACTGTCGCAATGGGGGCTATAAAGTATGGCAACCTGTGATAGTTTTACATACTAATTCTGACATTGCTTTAGTATAACGTAAGGGGAATATGTCAAGAGACTGCTAAGATTTAGTATGAATTCACTAAACTGTACTCTCTTGACTATACTGCTCATTGTTATATTATGCAGAATAAATATAAGAAATTAAGAGCTGCACAATTAAGATGAGCTTTTTGACAAGTTCATAACAAGTAAACACTGAAAGTCTTGTCTAACCACCCCCACCACAAACACACACAAAAATGTAATAACCTTGTTGTTTCCCAGTGATTGGGGACCGAAAGCTTAGACAGGAACTGATTATTATTAATTGTGTTTACCAGAGGGAACGAAAACAAGGCTGCATAAAGTAAATTGAAACCAGGAGTAGGGTTGATGATAATGTGGTAAGTGGGTGGTGGCAACTGCGAGGTATCAGGGCAAGTTTTTTAAGTCAAAAATTTAGACTCTGGAATTGCCCCTTTAAATATTGTGACAAAACTGAAAATATTAAGAAAAAACAGATGAGAGATATGTGTGGAGCAATGGCTGAGAAATGGATTTTGTGTTAAATGTAAAGCAGGATGTTTTGCAATGTTTCCCTAGTGTGATATCTGTGTAAGGTTACAAAGGTACTTTAAAGAACCAAGGCTAACCAAAAACCTGTTATTTCTGTAAGAGTATGGAACATTGAATTCAAGACTATAAAATGGTTAAGTGCAAACAATGTGGAGAGATGGATCATATAATGATTAAATGTAAAAATGAATGGAGGATTTGCGGAGAGGAAGACCATTTTTGATTTGTGTGTGCACAAAAAGAAAGTGCAACAGTACAAGATGGAAATGTAGAAGTTATAAAAAAGAGAATGATATAATTGTAGAACAAATAAGGGTGGATAAGAGGGAGGGTGTGAATGAAGAAGGTCAGGCTGATTTTGCTAGAGAAAGTGATATACATAGAGGATTACAGGAAGTTGAAATAAAGACATGTAACATGCTTCAGCAACTATTAAGTGAACAATCAGATCAGGAAGCAGAAGAACTGGTTAGACCAGCAAAGAAAAACACTATAGGCAAAGGCTAAGAGCAAGGAAATGAATGTTTAGGAATATTCCTTCAAACTTTAAAAAAATGACAGGAATAATGTTAGAGTAGTCTCAATTAATGTCAACAGCCGTATAAATAAGTTCATAAGATTATCAATATTAGAATGGTGTGCAGGTTTTCAAGATACAAGGTTTATATATCTTAAAGGAAGAATGCAAGCTGAAAAATTATGGGGACATATAACTGTATGGAATTTAAGAAATTAATGATGACGAGCCATGGCCGACATGGTGAGATATTAACAGCACAGTAGTTTTGCTCTGATTCATTTTAACATCTCTGCCTGGATTTTTGCAGAAACATTCAAAGAAAACATTTCAAGATTTGATGGATGTATAATTAAACTACTCTGAAAAAAAAAATTTCTACAAGAAAAAAAAAAATAAGTTTGGAACTTTTTCATCCCTTTTTCCTGTCAAGAAACTAATTCCCTCAAAATGACTCATTCTAAACTCAGCGTACAGGACAATACAATGAAGAGAGACATTCAGTCTATACTCAGCAGCATCAATGAACTTTCTATAAAGATGGATAAATTGGAAAGCAAAATAAACAACATTAAGGAAGAATGTAAAAAAACAGGCGGAAGTGCTGAATGAAGCTCTTAAACAACCATCTTCACAATTTCAAATATAGAAGAGGCAATGACTGATTTAGATGTGTGAATGATTGAGAGTGAGACTAATACTAAATTTCTCCTGAAACAAAATAACTTATTTCAGGAAAAGTAGAAGATCTAGAAAACAGATCTAGAAGTAACAATGTTAGGATTTATTGCATCCTTGAGAAAGAGGAAAGAGACAGTATGATTCAATTTCTACATACTTGGCTGCCAAAGACATTGAATCTGCCTGATACCTTTCCTTTGGTTTTGACAGGGCACACAGATCACATTCCGACACATCAATAAAGAAAAATCCATCTGCACCAGGGTCAGTCATCATTAGATTCTTTTCCAGCCAATATAAAGATCTTATCTTAAAAACAGCGTGGACTAAGTATACATTTAAAATAAAACATTATAAGATATTTGTTTGTGTCTTTCGGCTTTTCCCGGTTAGGGGTCGCCACAGCGGAACTCTAGTCCGCTAATGATTGGCAGTAGATTTTTACGTACTGGCTTTCGGGGCCTAACGCACAACCTTCAATGAAGGAATGCCCATTCACCCATGTCGCCACACAGAAGACGTTCTAACTGAGAATCGAACGGGCAACGTCTAACTGTGAGGCGACAACGCTACCGCAGCACCACCACTGCATAAGATATGACAATGATTATTCAACTTCAGTTATGTCAAAAAGGAAAGAATGTGTGCCAATTATAAAGGACTTAAATAAAAACAGTATTAAAGCAAAAAATGTCTTTCTAGCAAAAATAAAAATTCATCTTACAGAAGGATAGATGAGTTTTAACACTTTGCAAGATGGTCTGGAGTTTATACAGAGGAATACAATTCTAGAAAAAAAACAGAAGAAATGGACTAGAGTTTGTCTGCATCTCTCAAAAAAAATGCAGCAAGGAATGGATGGTTAGTTAAAGACAGAAACAGTAAAAAACTGGAAGATAAATGAAAATGTAATTCAGTCTCCTTATAATACTTGTTCTGTAACTTAAATAAGTATATGAATAGTAAGGATTAGGTAATAATACCACTTTCCTCAGGGTAAATAATTTTTTATTCCTTATTTCAAATGATATAGGATGAAGCAGTGGTGCAGCGGTAGCGTTGTCGCCTCACAGCAAGAGGTTTTCCGGTTCAATTCTTGGCTGGAATGCCTTCTGTGCAGAGTCTGCATGTCCGTCCTACATTCATGTGGGTTTCCTCTGGTTTTCTCCCATGTTACAAAGACATGCATTTGGAGGGCTTCTTCCCAGGCCTCTGCTAAAAATTGGCTTTGTTCCAAGTTGTACTTTCCCAGTTAATAAATGTTAGACGTGTTATAAGTGATGCTAATTAATTCCAAATAGAACTTAATCAGTCATACTATACCTATCACTAAATTTAAAATATCAATATAAAGAAGCAAACATTTTAAGTTCTTAATATCCGCAGTGGTGCAGCGGTAGCATTGTTGCTTCACAGCAAGAGGTTATCCCATTTGATTCTCGGCTGGAGTGCGGGGAGTGCCTTCTGTGTGGAGTCTGCATGTCCTCCCCGTGGTTGGGTGGGCGTTCGAAAGACATGCGTAAATGGGCGTGCCTTAATTGAAGGTTGAATGTCGAGCTGGCACCTCGGCGTTCGTCAAAATCTACTGCCAATCATTAGCGGACCGGAGTTCCGCTGTGGCGACCCCTAACTGGGAAAAGCCGAAAGACAACAACAATATGGTTTTGTGTTGTGCTACTAAACATAGTACTAGGAATATAAAATGACAGCAAAAAAGTATGCAAAGATGTACTCTAATTCATGTAAGTGGCTGTTTTTCATATGTGATAATGTGAGGTATTGCCAGCTATGCCAGGAGAAGTAGGGCAGTACATGTGTAACATATGCCAGCACAACTAGCTGGGATTTTGTAAAGAATTATGTCATTTGTATATCAAACTGAATTGTACAGATGATTGTGCTGAAAAATGTATTTGTAAAGCTGCTTGTGTTAAAATGTACCAACATTGTGTCCTTCTGGACAGAAAAAGAAATATACATGCATTATTGTAACTGTTTAAATGTATATTTTATATACATAGTTTTAACAGAAGATACTGGAAGATAATAGTTTGAAATTAAATTACCTGGTTTAGGCTCTAAAGATTGCCTCCTATAGTTATCAATGCAATCAGATACAAAAAGTCTGTACTAGAAAGCTTCATGCATTGTCATTGGAATTAATTATTGCTACTATGCAAGGGTGTTTTATGACTTCCAGGAGCTGCAGCAGATCTTAGCAAGGCTCTCTGTGTATTATTGAGACATATCTGATAAATTCTAACAGCTTCGAGCCAAGGAGGGAAGCATGGGAACCAGAAGTCAGATAAGCAGATGTATGTGATGCCATTCTGTAATCCATCTCTAAAAACAATATTTTAATACTAGGTGAGACTGAAGCACTCTGTTTTTGTAACCTGGCAAAGAAGGCTCTCTCACCTTCTTCACCTTGACTTGCTCTAGTAAGTAACCAGGGAATAATAATTATTTAGATCAGTCAGGAAAATATAGTGATATTAGTTAAATACTGTTTTTCTGTATCTGTGTGAATCTATTCATCTGCGTTATTTTAATATTTCCTATGATTGAAACTCTGGTGCTTATTTTAAATAGATGTTCATTTTTTTATTATTTATTATTAAATATATTTAATCTTTTCATTGTGGATGGTCCTTCACAGTATATTTTAAACTTTGAGAGGATTTATATCTATTTGGTGACACTGTGGCCACTCCTGGAAGCCTTACTGCATTGTCCTAACACTATCATTTGTATTAATATTAATTTCACTCAGTATAATTGTGTATCCGTGTAAGAGTTTTAGAGTAGTTGGCTTTGTGGTGTCTGGTGGCAGTGTAACTACCTTACAGCCTGGGTGGAAGGGACCATAGCTAGTAAGTCTGTGCCAACATTTCCCAGGTGTGTGTGTGTGTGTGTGTGTGTGTGTGGCAGGAACATGAAGCACTGGTTTGTCAGTGAGGGTGCTGGAGGACTTGGCTTAGACACTCTGCTGAGGACTCGACCCTACATCTGTGCTAGTGGGGAGTCTTATTGGGGATCTGGACAGAGGGGGAAACCAGACCCCAGACTGAGTGTGTTCCCTGTGTGCTCTTAAGGGAAACTGTGTTTGATACAGAAAGCTGCATCTGGAAATACTGGGTGTATCCATTTTTTTCCAAGTGAAAATCCCTATCCAGTGCTAGTGGTGAGGATTCAGGCTACTTGATTTATGTCCCAGAGTGGGGACGTCACAATATATACAAAAGAAAGTACTGGAATGCCACTAAAAAATTAGTACATCATTGACAGTTACGCAAGCTGAATTCTTATCACACATTACTGGCATCCTTTCAACACAATTTTTATTGTTGGGTCTCCTTTAAGGATTGATAGAAAGCTTCATATAAAATAATGGGTCTACTTTCATTCACTGAAAGTACACTTCTTCGACTCTAAAAAAGCCGAACTTTCTTAAGAGAAAGTGCAGTTTAACGAAAATGCACTTTCGCAAAACACAATCAGCTAAATGAAAAAAAAAACTCCTGCACCCCCACACCCCCACTAATATATACTAAATCCAAGATCACACTACAGTATGGAAAAGGGTACATTTCCTTATCCTTATTGTACCACGACCTATATGAAAAAAGCCACAACTGCTCTAAACCTTACACTCCTGTTACACCTGGAAAAAAGAAGGAAAAACACCGCACCTGTATTTTGACAGGATCCCAGAATGGCCAACAGGTATTCTCTGATTTATGTTTCGTGAAAGTACGTTTTCATTAAACTGCACGTTCTCTAAAGTAAGTTAGGCTTTTTTAGATTCAAAGAGGTGTACTTTCGGTGAATGAAAGTAGACCCAAAATAATACATGAAAACCTGAGAAAACATGAGCATTTGACATACTGGAGTCATTGTTTTATATTAAATTATACTTTGTTACTGTCTTCTTATAATATTAGTAGTTATTTACTGATTAAAGTAACTTGCTATACCTTTAAATTAAAATGAAGGTTAAGAATGAATACTTGGGATTGTCATAAGTTTATCTGTACATGCAGTGTTTATGAAAAGATATTCCCCAGGATTCAGCAAGTTCTGCACAACATGCAGGAATAGTGCAGGAGCTGCTGGAGGCAATATGGCCACCGAGAGATCCAGGAACAAGCTCCTGGGACATGCATGAGTGCTCCTGCACTATTCCTGCACAGACACAGCTCCTGTATGCAAATTACCCCATGAGGTGAATTTGTGATCCAGGAAGCTGGCAGCTGGCCCAGGACTAGTGTAGTCTGCAGAAAAGTAATCAGTTAGTAACCGATTACATTTCTGCAAACTACAAAACGGAGCCATGACAGCTCCAAATAAAGGGTGTATATAATGTGGAAAGCATGCCAATGGCCAAATATATGGCCATTGGCATGGAAAACAGTTGCAAAAATAAAAAAAATAACTATTTTTTTAGCCGATCTTGGCTGTTTAAACATAGGGCAGTGGTGCACAAATGGGATCGGGCCGAAAAAAAAAACAAACTTGAAATAATTTTGTCATTATACTCAATGGCAGGCAGAAGACAACATGGCCAGTGAATAGTGGTTGCTAAGGGGGAAGGCTTAGTGTCAGACATGTAAATAGGCATTAGCAGGAAATCCTATGCAAATGAGGGGAATGATACTGAATCCCAGATCCCCCCTCATGGCTAGCCTGCACCCAACTGTGTAGGTGCGGGAAGACCATGGTGCAAGCCTAAGAGCTAACTGACATCATAGAGGGGTGTCAGGCATACTGTAAGCTTATTGAAGCCCTGTGGCTTGGGTTTGCCCTTAGCTTAGCAGAGCTAAGCAAGGGAGTGTGTCTGAAGCTGACAAGCACACTTTACATTGCCTAAACGGGTGTATGCACCACGCACCATGTTTTAAAGGAAAATAAAAAAGTAAACCAGGAAATAGCAGCTCCATGCACATCTGAGCACTGCGTTTGCGTGGTGCTCCCCCGGCCTTAAACAGGAAGGCAATGGGAATGGAAAATAGCAGTAGGAAGGTAATCAAGGAGAGCTAGCATAGCTGGCAGGTGAAATGTATCAGAATCAGCCAATTACACAGGCAGCAGTCCAGCCCAGCCCAGCACACCACTATAAGCTATGCAAACACCTTTCCCTCTGGTTTTTCCCACGAACTGTACACCACCAGTGTACACAAGCAGGGAAATGTTACCATACAAAAGCAACAAAATGATAGGGCTGCAGCAGCTATCATAAATCAACATGTGGAAGAGGCTGAGGGTGGTGAGGATGAGAATGCTGATGACCAACCCACAGTGAGGAGAAAGAGAAGAGTGTACAGACCCAGGGTTACCTACCAGGGGCTTCATGAGCTGGAGCTAGTGGAGTGCTATAGGGTGGACAGGGACCTCCTACAGCAAATTGTCGAGCTGTACCGACCACATCTCACACACAGAACCAACAGAGGGGAACCCATCCCAGTTGATACCGAGGTATGTGTAGGCCTAAGAATACTAGCCACAGGTACCTTCCAAAGGCCAACTGGGGATATAATGCGGATCTCACAGGCATCAGCATCCAGGGTACTTCACCAATTCCTGGATGCCATGTCAGCACATGCTAGTGAGCATGTATATTTCTACAACAGCCGTGAGGTGTTGACCAGCAATATGCATCTCTTCCACCAAATAGCAGAATAACCTGAGGTAGTGGGTGCTATAGACTGCACGCACATATGCATCAAAGCACCACCTGGTGAGCAGGGTAGGGTCTACATCTACCGCAACCGCTTCCTCTCCATCAACTGCCAGGTTGTGTGCAATGCCCAGGGCATTATAATGAATGTGTGTGCTGGCTGCCCTGGAAGCTATCATGACTCCCACATCTGGCATATGATGCAGCTGTACCAGAGATTTGCCAATGGGAACATCCCATACGGCCACCTAGTGGGGGATGTTAGTTACGCACCGGAGCCGTGGCTGATGACACCCATCAGAAATACACACACACACGAACAAGAACTCCATAATGAGGCACACGCACAGACCAGAGTCATAATAGAGCACGTGTCTGGTATGCTCAAGTCATGGTTCCAGTGCCTGGACACATCTGGTGGAGCCTTGCAGTACTCACCAGCTACATGTACTCAAATTGTCATCACATGTGCCATGCTACACAATATGATCCTGTGGAAACAGCTGCAGCAGAAACAGCACAGGGCAGGGCCACACAGCCCCCACCAGTGCCAAGGCCTACACAGGCACAGAGTGACTCGGAGGAGGAACAACCTAAGCCTGCCCCAGTAAGCAGAAGGAGGCATGCCCAGTATGCCCAGGGCATGGCAAAGAGGCAATGCATAGCACATACACTGACATGGTAGGAACCCAGGGAATGACACCTCTCTCTGACTCACACATATAGTAAAACGGATGCGAAACATGACACTACCTGTGCTTAACCATGTATAGGGAGTGTACTATGTGCATCCAACATAGTCAGCCCTCCAACACCATCCTCAGTACTGGCACAGCCACAAGGTAAGTCACTCTCCCTATCAATTGTCGAATGGGGTAGTATGTTTTGTTACTTGTATCTATGGTATGGATGTGAGCATGCAAGGGAATCGGGTGGCTGAAAGGATGCCAGCAGATATTAGACACCTATAGTTGCAGCATGAGATCTGTAACAAATACTGATGTCACCAGAGTAGCCAGTACTAGACAAGGTGGCAAAACTCACTGCAGGAAATGTGGTGGGCCACATGTGCATCCATAGGACACACACATGCCAGTCAGGGAGGCTCACATGCCCAACAACAGTCTCACCCAGCAGGACAGGTGTAGACAAACACAAACAAAGGCTCTGCTAAGTCCTCTGGTTGATGGCTATGGAGAACACCCCCCCCCCCAACCCACACAGACTACAACAGATCAGGCAGTGGGATGTTAGTTCTGAAGGGTAAGAAGTCTGAAACTGAAATGTAGGTCAATCAAACCTAAGACCTGTAGTACACTGATATGCCTCTATTCAGCATGATAGGTCAGAATACAGAATGAAATGGAGTACCTGAGTATCAGTACAGTCATAGCAAATGTGTGTAAGTGTCAGGTGTGCCCCCAATCCTATATAGAAATGTAGTAACATGTATGTGCAGGTATAATAACAGTGGAGCACAGATTACCTGAGCTGGCCAAAGTAGCAGGATAGATTGTAGCTTGCGTACAATATGCAGGGCTGCGTGTGTTAGGTTGGTGTGTGTTGTATATTGTGTGAGAGTGGTCAGTATGTAGGCATGGTGAGGTTTGTCCTGATGGCCATTGGCCAGTACTGCCAATGACAGGGCCAATTTCTCACAACTGCAGTGCCAAAAACAATGCATCCCAGCAAAACACATTCCAGCAGTAAGCCATAGTAAATGTTTGGAAGTAATATCTGTCACCATCTGAAAGATGGATATGGCATGAATGTGGGCCCAGACATACAAACAGAACACATGGGGAAGTACCCCAGACAGACAGTGTATAATATGTTACTGTCAAATGGACAAACCTTTGGAATTGTACATACAGGTTAGTAGCACATTAGTTGGGTTTATAGTAGGGAATACTGATGTTGTCTGGCCAAATACTGGCAGACCACAAAGGTCACAGGTATGAAGTATTGAGAAACAGCTGATGTCCCCGCACAAGTCAGTATAAGTGGAATGCCCCATGCATATCTGTGAGTCAGATGCAAGTAGTGTCCATAGCACACATGCGCCCAGCTCACCCCACCATCACCAATAGGCACCTCTATGGTCTTATCCCTGCTGTTGGGTATGAGTACAATATGACCCCCACCTCTGTATGGCAATAGCCAAAGAATGCAGCATGCAGAACAGGTGTCCCATGCAGGTGTGTCCCTAGCTGTAAGCAGCACCCTTCTAGCATCCACACCACTTGATCAATAATAACAGAAAGTATTGGCATTAACACTTTGCAAACCTACCCTGTCACCCCAGGGGAATATAGTGTCTTGCAGTCTGGGACTGTAGGAGTGACACAATGCAACGACCTGTTACAGCTGGCCTGCATCACTACCAAATGGCCTACATTCCTCTGCCAAAGGCCTGTGCCTCACCCGTACTGCCAATGTATGTTATGTTATGGAGTCCCAAATAACAACATAACACAGTCCACAGAACCCAAATGCAACGCCATGTGGACAAATCCCAGTAACATGTCCACCATGTCCTACTGCATGAACTGTGGACCAACACTGAATTACTGCTGGGATGAGGTGATAACTATAGGGAACTTATCAGATAATGTTTGCATAATGTTTGGAAGAGGATAGAATAATAGAAGTGAGGGTAGGAACATGGGCGGCATGGAGTGTGTGAATTCTGAAACTCAAAGTGTGCGCATACTATCCCTGCCTGAAAACACAGGAATGGATGGCTACAAACCTGCTCGTAAACCACAGTGTGAAGCGGTAATGTCCAAAATTATGACCCCTGCCTCTGGGTAACCTGTGTGAATCTGTATAGCTGTGAGGTATGGCCACAGCAGGATATGGCCGTACTGCACATCGATGGATATACAAGCATGGGATCCACAGCCACAACTGTACCAAGGTGCTGAACCATTTACACAGAATCAGCAGCACGTGTCTGCAGCTTCCCCTCCAGAATAGCATGATTGTGCAAGAATATGTAGGCTGCAGACCACAATACTGGACACAGCTGCATTCACCCTGTATTCCCCAGGACATTACTGCAAGCAAATATGTATACCTGACAGTACTTGATGACATAAAACATCACAGTGTAAAACAATACATATGTCTGAATATCTCTGATAACACCAAGACCATGTAGCAGAGGCTGCACAGACACAATTACCTACAGTAACCCACTATCCTTTGCCCATTTTGACCCCATATTGTCAACTGATCTACAGATATCTTACAGAAACAGGTTGCTAGCTGTAGGTGTAGGACACGAAAGCTTGCACTGGAGTACAACCTACCTGGAATGGAGTCACACATTCATTACAAAAGGTCATACTGGGCAATCTCCCACACTTAGAGAAACAAAGCCCATGTCTGACAAAATACTGAAAGGTCATACTGGACATGCTCACACACTTATAGTGAAGCCGGGCCCATGTCTGTCAACAACAGAGGACTATAAATATCTGACAGTCACAAATGTTTGTGCACACCCTCCTCAGTACACACCAGTCATGCTTTGCACATACATTGGATATAAATACACACATATATCCAAGGACAACACACAATAATAAGCCAAAATTACACATACATAGATGTGTGGAAGAGAGTGACAGACAGTGACAAAGAGCCTCCCATCATGAGGCCTGTCCCACCCAGCACACATCCAATTGGCTAAAACTACATGATGTGCAAATGTCAATCACTGTAGACATTTGTCTCTGGTATTCCTCAGCACTATAGTGTCTGTGGTGCTTGTGCTAACTGTGCAACATGACTGTACAAGTCAGTAGTCATCTAGGAGTTGTACACACGTACCTGTGGAATATAAACCTGTGTGTGCCTGAGTGCTGTGTGTCTGCTTCCAGATAAATGGGTTATGGCCCATGCACACACACTGCACTCCCCATTGCCCTACTATGGCAAGCCTGCTGATGTCTTCACCTTGAAATACATCTTTT
Organism: Protopterus annectens; assembly: GCF_019279795.1. Classification (NCBI taxonomy): domain Eukaryota; kingdom Metazoa; phylum Chordata; order Ceratodontiformes; family Protopteridae; genus Protopterus; species Protopterus annectens. The sequence continues at coordinate 741,631,920 of NC_056736.1, forward strand.
GGGAAGCTGCAACCATATAAGCACCGTGGCGCTTGCTATAACTGCGTAATGTTATAGTGTGATGTACTAGTTAGGTAAGAGTTCTAACCTCAGACATGGCAACTGTGTGTTTGTCTGTGTAGGGATCAATGCTTTTGAGGTCATTCACACTCACTACAATTTCAAATGCCCACTTTGGCAGGGCTGCTGATGTCATTCACTTTGAAATACACCTTTGGGGAAGGAGTAGCCCAGTAATTTCCGTGATGCGTCCTATAATTGTGTAATGCTGTAGTGTGATGTACTAGTGAGGTAGGAGTTCTATTCCCAGACAGAGCAACTGTAGAACTTTGTGTGTGCGTGTTTATCTGTGTAGGGATCAATGTTTTTGAGGCCATTCACAGTCACTGCAACTTCCATTGCGCTACTTTGTCAAGCCTGCTGATACCATTCAATTTGAAATACACCTTTGGGGAAGAAATAGCCCAGTAAGCTCCGTGGCACATCTTATAACTGCATAATGCTGTAGTGTGATATACTAGTTAGGTAGGAGTTCTATTCCCAGACATGACAACTGTGAGACTCTGTGTGTGTGTAAGGAGCAATGTTTTTGTGGCCATTCACAGTCACTAGACACACCTAAAAATGGAGAACATCGATATCTGTGCAGTAACAGAGATGTGATCCAAGGCTCCAGAGAGCACACCTACAATACCAGGTACAGCTCTGACCACACCTGTTGGCCACCAAACCAGGACCAAAGCAATAAAGGTGGAGGAATGTCCATATTCACCAAGGATATTCACACCACCAGGCTACTTGCCCAACAGAATGTGTCTGAAATACCCCTGGTTCAACTAACACTAGGTCAGACTGCAATCCAAATTGTATAGCTTGCTGCAGATCCCCCACCATGCCCCAAGATTCCCACTACAGCTTTTGAAACATACTGGGAAATATTATGATACAACCAAACACCCTAATACTGGGTGACTTACACTATTCCTGCCATTAACTGGGAAAAATACTTGTGTACCAACACGTGCGGCCAATGGTTCTTGGAAGTCATAATTCCCAATGCCCTGGATCAAGTAACCCATTGTCCCACCAGGGTCCCAAATATTCTAGACCTGGTCATTGCCAACATGGGAACTCAATGCTCCACACCTATGGTTACTCCATCAGTGGTCAGGTCTGCCCATGAGCTAATCACCTTTAACATCCACATCCCTCCCCCACACCCCAGTAAGAAAACCTCTGTAACACATATCTCCAAAGCAAACTTCATGCTACACATGTCAGAAGTGACTAACATCATGACACTCATGCAGATGGGAACTGAAAGGACGACTGCTGAATCCTACATGAAGGCACGGTACGAGCACATCCACTCATGCATGAATCGTGCCATCCAATATAGAACGAAGACGCTCCCCACCAAGAAAAGGAAGCCAATATGGTGTCCCCCTGCCAAAAACATACTGTACAACAAAAGGAAGAAACTGTTGTAGAAATGGGGGAATTTCCAGGATGCAAAATACTCCCTTACCAGCCACAGTAAGAAGCTGAGATCCCTCATAACATCTACCAAAGCTAGTTATGAACATAATATAGCCAAAGATGTCAAAGACAACTGCAAGCTGTTCCATAGCTATGTCAGGAATCTAAATGGCAATGCTCAGATCTGCTCTGAGCTACAACAGGATGGTATTAAATATATTGCTCCCAAGGATATTGCCAATATCCTGGCAGATCGATTCAGTGCCAACTGCACCCCCTCCCACCCCCATAAAGGACCATCTCAACATTGAAAGATTGCCAGATTCTGGTAATAATGGCCACATAGGTAAATAACACACTCTCCAGAGCTAAGACAACAGCAGCCATGGGACCAGTCAACATCCTGGGCTGTGTACTACATGAGCTAAAAAATGAACTGGCACCTCACCTATGTGCCATGTCTAATCATAGCCACACCTCAGGCTTCATACCCACTGTGTGGCACACAGCTACAGTTATCCCAGTCCACAAGGGGGAATCCACCTTGGATCCTGGGAACTACAGCTCCAGCAATATGACATGCCTGATCTGCAAGGCCATGGAATGTATTATCATGGAAATTAAAACAAAAACATTGGCAACCTGCAAATATTGGACCCCAACCAGGTTGGGTTTGTGAAGGGGCAATCATGTCACCTCAACCTGATTGACAACTGTGAATCCGACTCCCAAGCTGTGGATGAGGGTAAGGTGGTTCACACAGCTGGTCCAGACCTCAATAAGGCCTTTGACACCATCCCCGAGTCTGGAATCATAGATATATGTATCAAGCTGGCAATTAATGCCTATGTCACCCGATGGGCTGCCAACTGCTGTACTGACAGAACCCACACTGTAAATGTAGGTGACATGAACCCCAGCCCCAGACAAGTGACAGTTGGAGTACCTTAGGTTTCAGTCCTGGCACCACCCTTGTTTGGCATCTACTGCTCTTAAGTACAGTCCAACAGTAAGGGACTGTGGCAAACAAATGTTGCAGATGACTGCACACTGGGAGCCAATACTGAATCCCCACATGATGTGGATATTCGACAGAAAAGCCTTACAGAAAGACATGATTGGTGCCTGAGCCATGGCCTCAAGATCAATGCCAAGAAATGTATAGTTATCCCCTTTGGGAAGGGACATGCACCTGTGAAGCTCCACATAGGTGGCAGTAAACTAAACACCTAAAGTGTGATAAGAGACTTAGGGACACAGGTGGACAGTGGTCTCACCTTTGATAACCACATCACCACAACAGTCAGGAAATCCACATATGTGGCACACCTCATCACTAAGGGCTTTACATCCAGAAACAAGGAGGCCATTGTCCCAGTGTAGTCATCTCTCGGTAGACCCATTACAGACTACAATGGCCCGTTATCTATGTACCTCACAAGACATCTGCAACAACTAGAAAGGCTGCAGACATGTCTCACTAAAAGAATCACAGGCCTAAAGCAGATGCCCTATGCTGACCATCTGAAAATCATCCAGCTATATTTTGTCACATATTGTGTTCTCAGAGGCAAGCTCTGCTTAACATACCATGCCATGTCAAACCCACAGCTGTTGGACATGCTACATGTAAAAAATTCCAAACCCTCACAGCCACATGTTCCAGAGATCCAAATCTTGTCATCACAATGAACAATACATGCTGGAGGGATGTGTTCCTGACCAAGAGACTCACCAGACACTGGAATAGACTGTCCATACATGTCAAGCAGAGTGCCCCTTTGGCCCTCTTCAAAAGGAACCTGGACGATTGGATGTTAGATAGGAAATTGACCCCTGGGATCATGTCAGTTTCCCTACTGGACAGGGGTCCAGGGAAGTAAATATAGTGGGAAGACAGAGCCAGGGAATTTTCATGGCTAGGCATGTATAGGCCCTAGGGTTGATAGCCTAGTACCAACCTATGAACCTATGAACTACACTTTCCATTGCCCAACCTTGGCAAGGCTGCTGACGTCATTCACTTTGAAATACATCTTTGGGGAAGGACTAGCCCATTCAGCTCTGTGGGGTGTGCTATAACTGTGTAATGCTGTAGTGTGATGTACTAGTTAGGTAGGAGTTCTAATCCCAGACATGGCAAGTGTACAAGTTTGTATGTTTGTTTGTCTGTGCAGGGATCAATGCTTTTGAGGCCATTGACAGTCACTACAACTTTTGTTGTCCTACTTTGGCAAGCCAGCTGATGTCATTCACTTTGAAATACACCTTTGGGGATCAACTAGTCCAGTAAGCTCCATGACACGTGCCATAAGTATGTAATGCTGCAGTGTGATGTGGTAGGTAGGTAGGTAGGAGCTCTAATCCCTGACATGGCAAGTGTAAAAGTTTGTGTCTGTGTTTGTCTGTGTAGGGATCAATGCTTTTGAGGCCATTCATGTTATTACAACTTCCATTGCCCTACTTTGGCAAGCCTGCTGCCATTCACTTGTAAATACACCTTTGGGGAAAGATTAGCCCAGTAAGCTCCATGGCATGTGCTATAACTGTGTAATGTTGTAGTGTGATATATTAGTTAGGAAGAAGTTCTAATCCCAGATATGGCAACAGTGTGTGTGTGTGTGTGTGTGTGTGTGTGTGTGTGTGTGTGTGTGTGTGTGTGTGTGTGTGTGTGTTTGTCATACATATCCTGTGTGGAGGTAGCTGGGAGTGTGTAACAACAGGAGTCATTGTGGAGTGGGTTTTGCATATTTCTTATATGGTGGGCCTAGTATACATCACAATGTCCACCTTACAAGGATGACAGACGTCAAACAGCAGAGAGGCTGGGATAGACAATCCATAACTCTACATGTGACATCATGGCTTGGGGAACAATATAGGCAACCCTTGTGTTACCTAGAGAACACTCTCCACCCATGTATTGTACACAAACACACTCAGCTAGGAACCAACCACTATGTTGGTAATTCCCTGCATATTGCCCACAGATAGTAACCATGGTATGATTGCAGTGGACTACAGAGGACATGTCACCCTGTCCCATCCCTACAATAGGCAAATCATTGCATACAGTGTTCCTTCGATATGTTCCCCACTGGATGCCTGCAACAACTGTAGAGCCAGCAAATGTAACCCACAAAGGACATACCATGCCTTATATACATGGCCTGTATAGACAAATGCCACTGACACCAGGGAATGCTTGTAACATGCTGTCAATGTAGGTGCAGGGTCAACCTGGTGTCCCTTGCCAGTTCTCACCACATGATGTCAGGAATGGCACATCTGATGATAACAATCTGTCTACACAACATGCCCCAGACACCCCAGGTACACTTTCACATGTCACAGAACATGCATGTGGGATGTATACACATCCCAGACACCATCCATGTTATGGAATATAGAACACCTAGATGGCAAGCATTGCACAGCACTGGCCATCCACAATAGTAACCCAGATGACTGGATGGTGAATACAATACCCCCCTGTGTGGGCCAATTCAGACACTACTCCCCTGAGCCACACTGTAGACCATTGTCATGTGGAAAATCAACAAATCCCAAAGGGATAATAACTCGGAACCAATATGAGGTATTGTTGTGTAATAAAGTGCTTTAAAGCAGTTGGATGTACCATTGTCGTGTGGCCTGATGCTCAGGTATACCCTTTACCTAGCCTTGTACAGTCTTCTGGCAAAGTCAACCACTACACACATGTGAAGCAATGCACCCATGTATGTCAGTACTGGCAACCTGTGTCTGTGTGTTTGTGGAGTATAATTATTTGGATGCCAATCACTCTCACTACACCTCCCACTGACCTACTGAAGCATGCCTTCTGATATCAGACACCTTGACATACCCTTTGCCCATGTATCATCCTGATAACCCCCGTGGTACACGTGATACCTGTGTATTACTGTATTGTGGCAAACTAGCTATTTAGGAAATCTAATTCTGACCCTGCCAACTGTGATAATATGTGGGAGTCCCTGAGAGAGTGTGGCTGTGTCGACCTGGACACCTGTTCTTGTGGACAGGCATGTGTACTACACCTACTTTATCCCACCTTTATCACTGTTGCTGATGTCACTCACCATCGAATATACCTTTAGACAGTTCCCCAGCATGTAATCCTTGTGGTGCATGCAATAACTGCATAGACATGTGATAGCAATACATAGTCAGGCAGGGGTTTGAAACCCCATACTGATAAGTGTGTGACACAAACATGCTCCCCCACCCCCTCCCTGTCTTACTTTGTTTCTGTCGGTCTCTCTCACTCCCACTCTGGTGGATGTGGAGAAGAACACCTGCTTTGCTTAGGCAGCAGCTTGTGTTTTGTAAGTGATGCTCATGATCAGCTGATAGCCTCTGCACAAATTGCAGTCCCCCACCAGCTGATTGCATGTGGAACAGCTGTGGTAACATTCCCATAGTCAATTGCATGGAAACACACTCCTATAACTAGGAACATCATGTGGGTGTTGGCCCTTTTCATTCGCTGTGAGCAGGACTTCATGTCTGTGTTTGGCAAACAACATCACAGATAGTAGTGGGATATACCTCTAACATCATACACTGTGGAGACAGGCCAGCAAACAGGAGGGGATGTTTCAGACATGACTACAGAATGTAAGTGTTGCTCTTCACCATTTGGAGTAATGTTGGTTTAACAGGGTTTGTGTGGATATAGCTGGGCTACACAATTTAATACCTGTCATGACAGTGTTATGTGTTTGAGGAAACTTCCACCTGTAGAGTTATCTGTCGACTGGCCAGTGTTTGGAGTCTTATGTGTCTTGTGTTACTCACAGATCACCTATCTTAGAACTGCAGAAGCATGGTCTGAGGATTGCAGTCAATACATGGTGACAGCCATGAGAATTACTGACTTCATATCCCTCATAGGACATATGTCACAACAAAACTTGTTACAACAGTAAATGTACGAGGTTATCACAGCAACATGCCAATATTGGCCCAGTGTTTGTGCCTCCAGCCACAAGTCTGTCAACCTTTGTACAAATGTCATGCAGTAAGAGGTGCATATGTTCTATACACCATTATTTATTGACATCATACCTGATAACAAGCCTGCCAGATATCAGACTGCTAGACATGTTATGTATAGTAGGGGTTATATTTCAGGACATAACCTAGGCATTCTGTGGTTGCGTGTACAGTAGTGAGGTCTGTGTACTTATGGTGATTGTCGACAGTATGTGTATTGCAAATACGTACCTTGTCCTGTTTACAGACTGTGGTAGATGTCATTGTTCTTAGTCCTGTTCTATCTGATGTTACATGCTGCTCCAGTGTATTGTACACTGTCAGCTTACATGTTTGTAGGGTCAAATGCACACATGTCCCATACCACAGACCGGCATCGGACCACACTGTGTCATGGCCCAGTATATATAGGGTTAGTGTGTGAGTGGCACATATGAGGATGGTGTTGATCAGACAATCCATATACTGTAATACTAAGCATGCTTACCATATGTGGCTGTGGCTGTGATCACATTGGTTGTGGGTATGCACTTTCACACAGGTGTCTGTTACTCTGTGCTGTGACATATCTGTAGAGCCTGCTATATTTGCAGGTACATGTGTATTCCTCCATAAGAAATGTAGGCCAGTGTTGTAGAAGATGCCTGTAGTTTGCACAGTGCTTTGTTACATGCCTAGCAGCTTAGTGTAATTACCCAATGTGATGGTATGCTCAGATATTTACCAGATGTACTGCTGCTGGGCCACCATAACTGTTATGTATTTCTAACAAAGCAGTGGGATGCTGTACAGATGTATGTCACTAACTAGTGGGTAGTATGTGGCCATGTGACCTCTGCACCACCAGTTATTATGAGTCAGGACAAACAGGAGTGTGTGAATGCATAAACAGTGTGGGCATATGTAGTCCAGTATTTACGTGATATACCCATGTACATGGCTGTTAACATCCACATTGTCTGGCTTGGTCCACATGTCTTGCACTAAGGGGATCTGTGTATACCTCTGGACTGACCAGAGTGTGCCAGACTGTCCATATATATTGGTCATATCTCTGTTGTAGTTCACAGGATCATTATTGTGATATCAGTGGTACTGTACTATGATGACCTTAGAATGTCTGTCAGTAACTGATGGCGTACATGTCAATAGCAGATGTGACCTCCCACACACAACATGTCTGTTAAGACAATCCCTGTTATAGCAGCAACAGTCTACATATATACCTGCAATACATACACAACATCACCTTGCACTAAGAGGTTGAGACTATTGGTGCTGAGGTATGACTCCACTAAATGTTCTGGACATATGGTAAACATATATGCATGTATATATATATATATATATATATATATATATATATATATATATATATATATATATATAGCCATATATCTATATAGATATACACACACACATGCACATATGCACAGCTATATATGTCTACACATATACAGCTATATAGATATATATGCACATATAGTTAGAGATATCGAGATATATATATATATATATATATATATATATATATATATATATATATACACATATATAATGTACATACACACAAACACACACACACACACACACACACATATATATATATATATATATATATATATATATATATATATATATACACACACACACACACACACACACACACAGACACACACACACACACACACACACACACACACACAGAGATCTATATATGGCCATATATATGATGCACTATACAGATGTATATAAATATATATATATATATATATATATATATATATATATATATATGTACATGTAGACATATATTTGCATATGTATATGTATATATCCATATCCTTGTCATGTGTAAACATTACTGTTGTGTATACCTTCCCAGATGTATCACACCGTATGCATCTGATATGTGTATATTTAGATATAACAACATATGTGATGCAACAGTAATATCGCTAAAAAGTAGTACACAATTGTAGAATCACAGCAATTGTTCAATACTATTCAATATGTGTGCTGACAGATATATTGGAAAAACAACAACTGTCTTCACAGCTGGCATGGAGTAGTGGTTAACTGTTGTGACTATAGTGTACAAGGTCCGAGGTTCAAGTCTTGCAAGGGCTGTTTATTTTGTTGCTGGACAAAACAAGGGTTGTTGGATACAAAGTGGTTTAGGCAGTGTTAAGCAGCTTTATGCAGGTTTGCATGGGTTTGTGTGGATTTGCACATAACTAAGTGGTTTTAAGGTACAGTTAAACATACTGGCACTTACACCATATAGGTTTCTTTCACCAGTGCGCAAATGTGCTTAGCTGTTATATTGCAGCAATGCTGACAATTGCTAAGCATGGCTCAGCCCTGGTAACCAGTGCTCACATCCCAGTCTGATAACATAGCCGGGTAATGACATCTGTAATAAGAGTATGTAATGCCATGTATATAACATGCATCTATGTGCTGTCATTACAGTAGCAAGGGGTGTGAGTCTCCTGTCTGGGATACTTAAGTATATATGGCTTGCACAACACTCTTATCCATGTGAATGTGTTACATGCAAGGGTAGTATCCCAGGTTATATGCAGTCACACTGGCATGTAGTGTATCATTATGTTACTACTGTTGACAGTGCTTTCCCAAGCAAGAGTAGAGTATTAATTGTAGTATGGAAACAAACACCCCTGCATGCATAGATGGACTCTGACTCCTCACTGTCATGTTCCTGGTGTGTGAGCTGTGTCACATTATATATTCCTATGGGATAATGATCTAACATGTGGAAAATAACTGTAGACTACTGTCTGTATAGCACATGTCAGTGAGGGCTGCCATCATGTAGTAATGGCATAACTATCGGTGTCAGATGTCTATCTGTCAACACATTCATTTTACTACATAGCTAGCTGGTGAGCTGATGTCTGTCAGTCCCTGTACAGATGTGCAGATTTTAGGTATCCATCTTAGATACATACAGGCAATCTATGGTTGACTGACACTGACATGCCTGCCCAGCTGTGTTATAAATGGCACAGATAGGACTCAACACCCTGTACACCCCACATGCCATGGATACCTCAACTACACTACCACAGTCAACAAAACATGCTTGGGTACTGGTCTCCAAGACAGACACTAACCATGTTATGTAATACATGTTGCATACATGTCAACTGGAGCACCTCACTGGCCCTCTGAAAGAGGCACCCAGAGGATTAGCTGATGCATGTCACTCTCACCCTGAGGGTCTCCACAGTGGTGTCTGTTGATAGATGGCCTGCTGGCACATGGGAGGTGGCATGATTCCACTGTACACACATCCCCTACACTTCCCATCTCTCCATGGACAATAGCCTGGTATACACCTATGAACACCTGCACTGATGCACCCCAGTACTGACAAATGTGTACGTGTGCATTACTTAGAATATCAGTATCTGTGTGTTAGTAGACCTGTAGTTGGGAATACCCTAAAGCCCTTCACACCCACTGCACCACCCATTGCCATAGTTAGATGTGGCTGCTGCTCTACCGGACATTACATGTGCCTTGTTATGCTCCTCTCCCTAAGGGCTACCTGGGCCTTGCAGTACCAGCACAACACTGTTGTACAAATGAGTTGATAGGCATGGGATACCCACTGAGTTCTGGCAAGTGTGTGTGTGTATATGTGCATGTGTGTATATATGTAGGGTACAGCATTCTGAGGCCACATACTCCTATTACAATATGCATTGCCACACAGTGTTAGGGATAGCGATGTTGCTGCCCATAGGAGAGGCATGATAATGCATCACCCTACTATGCATGTGTCATGTGCATTAGATGCATATCCCTGTAGTAGCACTCTTGGGATTGACAAGGGGTTGTATTGCAGTCCTGGTCAATATGTGATGGTGGGTATGTCAGAGTGTCATTATGGGTTCCATTGCATACACTATCCACAGTGGGGTGTGGGTGCTGGTTATACTGTCATTACAGCATGGTACCCCCAGTACATGTCCCATGTACCACTGTATGGTGACCACTGTCACCATCAACCATACAGGTAACTGATAACACTATCCAGCCCAGTTATGCATGTGCTGCATGCAACCTACCTGTAACACATTGGACACACTGACAAAGTAGTTAGCACTGATAGGCCCAGGTCTCTCGGATGTGTGTCTGACTGTTATGTGTTTGTCAATGTGTATATGATGGTATGTCACACTATGTATTATCCATATACAACCATTACATTCCCCATTACCATACTGTACATGCCAGGAGATGTTCTGCATGCAACATGTAACCTGGAACACACCTCATCCTATAAGCTGTGTGGTGTGTGCAATTAAAGCCACACACATCAGTAGCACTACATACCTAGGTAGGGGTCTAGTGCAGTGTTGCCAAGTAAGAGTGTGTGTGCATGTGGAGGGATCTACTTCAGGTTACAGAATATACATGTCCCAGGGGGGTCATCTGTCCAGGAAATGTGTGGCAAGTGCTAATATGTCACAGGTATCATCCTGTGGACATACATTCCATCACAACTACTGTTAGCTTTGTAGATGGCCTCTTCCCAACTGTATAGGTGTGTAGTGATACTGAGGTTGCTATATATAGCTGGGTGTGGCTGTTGTGGATATAGCCAACATCATTGGGTTACTGTTGAGTGTATCCCTCTGTGTAGCTGGCCATAATACTGTACAGTTCATGTTAACAGGTTATGTATTTGTCTATTACACTCACTGTGGTTCTACAGCACCTCACCCTCCAAAGGGTAGGTGTGTGCCACCCACACCAGCACACATATGTTTACCATGTTGAGGATTGCACTACATTGGGGAAGGGGATATATACACTGCCGGTACCATCGTCAATGACATTAAACTAGTGGACTGCTTATTCCACAATGTGTTGTTCTGAGTAGTCTGGCTTGGTGGAATTACATAGGTTACAATGTGTACAGTATTCTTTGTGTAGTGCATCAACACCTAAGCCTGTGTGTGTGTGTGTTATACACAAACATGTGGTGTGTACCACCCAGTACAACTACCATTGTCCACTCAGAAGGGCTGCTAATAGCAGCCACCATGCACTCAACTGTATACACCACCCCCCAGACCTATCAGCCATGTGGCACAGACAGTAACTGTTATACAGACCTGTGACATGTGTTCAAATGTACCCAGGATATGGCACAGCCAAGGTGTCACTACAGTGCCATACCCTTTATAGATATTACAGCAGACCATTTTCCTGCTGACACATGGACACCTACAACACAAATGGATAACATTATGGAGACCACAATCACTCAGTGTTACTAACAGCTATAATGCATCATGGCTGGACAGCTACACTACCTGACATGTAAGCATTAAACATTACTGCTGACAACATGTTACACAGCAGTACATTGGTACACTGTAGTACAGTCAATGTGTGGATCAGAACCATATTAGCCTGTCCCTGCATCGATGTTATGGATGACAGGGATGGGGCACAGGTATCTTCATATGCACAGAGTGTGTTGTTGGTTTGCCAGAGACCTAGGCTGGGCCATACATTTGAGACCATGTGTGTAAGTGAGGGGTTTTAATTACCGATATGGCTGTGGTGATGTGGTGTGTGCAGTATGGGGTTGCCCTAGGTGTGTTTGTATTGTGTGTGAGTATGCATGCACATAGTTCTGCCATGTGGCTGCCCTATACAGGTGTTTGTTGGACAGCTGCAGACCACACATGACAGGGTGTGCAGTTCACCGCCTCTGGCCACAGACACGAGAACTGTGCCTGCCAGGGGTTCCACAGGCATGTTCAGGTACAAGCCTCGATATGCTACTCTCTCCCTGATGATGACATATGTCCTCTGGAACCAGGTCCCTCCTGGAAATGGCCAGGGTCACGTGCACATGGCCTGCTGTGGTGTGGTGTGGACAGCACCCCCCTGCAGTGCTCAGGCTGGTACTGCCACTACAGGAATGGCTTGATGTCCTTGCACATCCACGTCAACCTCCAGATGTTGGTGTTACTGGCCTACGTCCACATGGCTGTCGCACCACTCCCACCACATGCTCTAGCATGGACAATCCACAGTCGAGGAGGCCCAACATCCCACCCAACCATCTATCCATGACCTCTGTATAATAATGGAGGGCACCTGCAAGATCACTGATGTTGTCACTTACAGCTGAAAAAGCAGCCCTCTGTAGCCTCAGACCCTGTCTGGTGTACTGTTCTATACATGCCTGCATCTCCATGACAGCCTAAAGCATGTGTCTGGTGGTACCAGATGTGGCATTTCTGCCAGGGGCACAATGACCAGCAGCCCTCCCATGAGCACCCCTGTACATCTGCCTATGTGGTACCCTGCCAGATATCTGGCTATGGGTGCTGTGTCCATACACAGCAGCCATAGATACCACACTGTCCTGTGCACTGCCACCAACCGTCAACTGTCCCTCTGCTATGGCCACTGGTGATGGGGTATCTATAGGCACTGTGACTGTGTGGGAGGATGGGGTGGATAATGGGGAATGTCAAACGATGGCGCAGTTTCAGTCTCTGACAACCCCGCTTGTGTGTCAACACACCTATCATCATTTTCAGTGTCTGTATGGACACCATCATCAGATTTCATGCAGGATGTACCCTGACCCACCTTGCCACCTGTGAGGGGGAAAACAAGAAATGAACTTTAAGACCTGTATGTCATTGCTTAACAGTACACACACACACACACACACACACACACACACACACACACACACACACACACACACACACACACACACACACACACACACACACACACACACACACACACACACACCCTGATTACAGACTGTCCTAAGTTTATTCACTTACGTTCCACATCCTGCATCACACTTGGAAACTTACACTCATTAATACCAATTATTAACGTATCATTCTTCTAATTGCCTAGACAAGTGATCACAAAACATGAACTGTTACTCCATTACCTCTTTGACTTGATTGGAGTCGGTTTTGCAGGGATTCACTGCTGTCATCCAGTGTTCACCCTGGGTTTGTCCAGACATCATGAGCATGGCCCCCATATGTTAGGGGCAACTACAGTCACTCCATAATGTCATGCACTGGAGTGTCATACATAACTATTGCTCAGTAGATGCAATATATGTTGTTCTATTAACTTATTATGTGGACAACAGTAATATTTGGATACACTCACCGTTGTTGTCCAGTAATTCCCCATGTATCTGTAGTGCTGCATGTGTGGGTATTCTTTCACCTTTCTGCTGATTGCAATTTTAACAGTATACCTGGTGTCTAGTTTCCCTCCCAATGCATGTTCCATGCTACAGACCTTATTATACTATCAGCTATCTTAAGATTACATTTTAGACAAGTATTCCTGGTGTCTCATGTGTCAGTCCATGTCCATGTACTGCACAATTCCAAAGGGAAGTTGAGACATGTGAACAACCCCACACTCCCACATGTGCATACATGGACACACACACACAAACACATACACACACACACATCCTACATGCATCAACCCCCCCACTCTACCTGATTGCACTTACAGACAAAATAACCCCCCACAAACACACTTAAGGTGAGGTTGCACGAAAATATTACACACAGACCTCCCATTAACCCATCTGTCAACATGCATAACATATGGTACTCAACAGCATGCAGTGTAGCTATAGTCAATCCATGCTAGCAACAGTATACATGTGTGTGATGCTTGGGCTGTGTTAGTAGGTGATGCCCCTTCTCCTGGAAAACACTGCACCCATGTACACAGTATTGCTGTGCACCTGTTCAGCACCCTGCCATGTACTGTGCACTATAGCTCACAGGTGTACACACCATTGCTGAATGTGTATTACTGTGTCAGTTATGTCTGCTCTGCTGCTCACAGCCCCTATGTGTTTGTCCGACACATACCCGGGATGATATCTGGACAGATGTCATTTGTGGATGCCTGATATCTGATTTACAGATGTCATCATCAGCGGTGCATGTATGACCAATACGATACAATTACACTGACAACCATCAAACCTTACCGTGGCTATGGGGAGTGTACACACCTTTATTGATATGACGCCCTCTTCCTTGATATGCCATGGGTCCACATTACTGCATATGTTAATATTACATGAGCCTGGTATGTGACATATGTCCTGTACAATCAAATGCAGTGTCAAACAGATGTGTTAGTTGTGCTGATGCTGATTGATGTGCATACACTTTGTGGGTGCATATGTGTGCAACCCCTTATCATGATGGTTTGTTAGACCTACCGCTATGTGTACTACAGCAGCCACTATTCCAGGCAGGGGTATACTAGCATGGGCCATCTGCATTTTCCAGTATATGGTCAGTCTGCCCTACACATGTCCCCCAACTCTGCATGATTGCAAGGTCAACTCATGTGCACATCCGTTGGAGTTCACACACTGCAGTCACTAATGCTGTGGAGTCAGGGTTATGCCTGCCACAGTTCCTGACCCTGACTGTGTGCAGATACAGCCATTCATAGCATCCTGTGGAACCCTGCTACAGTGCACTGTTGTGACATGATGACACCCCCTCCCCACCTTCAACCTTTGTGCAGATGCTTGACAGCTATGGCCTACACATGTGTCAGTTTGCAGTGTCCCAAACACTGAACACCATGTGTAACAGCCTAGTCCCAGCTAATGGATGGAAAACATACAGATGTACACTGTTACCATGATACTGTCTGTTAGTTTCCAGAGTGGTCTTGGTACACCAGTACACATTGCAATGCTAGGCTTTTGGGGACCTCTTCTGTTATGCATATGCTACCTGTAGAGAGGCCTGGTTGATGTTTCCTGTGGTACAACTGTCACATCTGATTACCCTAACCCATGGGCCACACGTTTCCAGAGTCCAGGCAATTGCTGACACAAGTACTGCACAGCTAGTACTTGCTAGACATTCTTGCAACCTCCTCAGTGTTGTGGCATGTTACTAGGCAGCCTGCATGACCAGTTTGCTACATGTGACATCATCTGTCTTGGATGGCCATCTGTTTATTTCCTACATTATTCCTGTCCCATACATTCTCACCACATACATGCACCGTTTGCCATGGCATATGCAATGGGGAGGTATGGCTACATGTCCAACTCCTGGGTGCTACCTGTTGGGTAAGGGGTCCATGCCATGGCATGTAAGATGCGTGCAAGCCAAGGCTGCCTCTGTTGCAGGTAAGTGGGCACATCTGATAGCCAAATGTCTTGGACAGCAGACCATTTCTTCGTGTGACACTGGGGACATGTACTTGCTGGAAGGTGCGTTTCCATGACAAATGCATGCAGTCAGTACCTCAATAGCTGCTACCACTATATTTTATCTGGACTGTGTGCACACATATGCTTTCAGTGTTTGTGAATGTATGTATTCCCCATATTTGCTGTCCTAACATACGATTCCATATTACACACTCATTGCTCATGTTAGGACCACATTGCAGGTTGAAAGGGTTGATGACTGCAGTATTGTGATATGCCGTAGTGTAGATCTGTAACAGTTGCCATTGTAATACTGGTATATACACTGTTGTAGCACTGTATAAGGGTGATGTTTTACACATATCCGTACTGTAGGCCATTTGTCCACCATTATGTTCATCTCTGTGCACACATTTTGCAATGACAGGATGTTAGTTATTTTGCAGGAGTCTGACATACCCTTCAGATACCCCATCATGGTGACCACTGTGATGCAGTGAAGTTAACAGCAACAACACAAAAACATGTACGGCATGGATTATGGGTAGGTGTGTTCAATGTGTGCATGGAATATACCATAGCCAGAACATGACTGGTGTATTGGCAAACCTGAACAAACACCATACTCACCAGCTGCAGGCTGCTACCTTAGAGGTATACCTGCGGGACCAACATAAGTGTGTGAGAGACGTGATGTCAGTAGCCACAGCTGTTGTATTGGTACAGGGTGGATGCAGCATTACAGTACATCAACAGTACAAGCCCACAATACTACAGCTTATGCACATCTGTTTATTACTACTACACAGCAACAGACTTTATATATATATATATATATATATATATATATATATATATATATATATATATAAAACATCTCACATATGCATGATCTAACTGTACAGATGTGGATGGATACGCAACAGTGGTTTACTGTTGTGCCCTGTGGCCTTACCTGCATGCTCCTCTGCCATTGTGTGGGTAGCACCCACCTCTATTATGCTCTCCGGCAGGTGTTGTGTGTGCAGGTGGGCAGGTGCCTCGAGGCTGGCAAGGAGCTCCTCAACATGTGTTGGGAGGCTGGATGGCATGACCCCCCCATTGTGAGCTGATCTCCCTTGACTGCAGCAGCACGCTGATGGGGATTGCGAAGTAGGTCTGTGAAACAATGCCGGACCTGCTCATAACTGTGGTTATGCAGGCCGACATTGTTTACCCTGTGAACAAGATCATTCCACAGGGTGGTCCACTCCTGCTGCTCATGGGCTATTCAGCCAAACAACACCTGGTAGTGCTGCACCAGGTGTGAGATGATTACCTCATTCTCCTCTGCTGTATAACTGGGAAGCCTCTCCCGGGACATCTTGCCTGTAAGACATAAAGACGAAAACAAGTCTGAGGACCTCATACAGCAAGGTTATCATAGTTTTTAATACACATCTCTGTCTCCCCCCACCATATCTGCAACAACAATCTGATCACACAACTCAACAGGTATGTCTACAGAATACCTACCATTGGGACATATATAGTATTGTCCAACACTTTGTGCTATGTGTTTGTAGTCATGTTTCCTGTGGGGGCACTATCATTGGTGACCTGTTATGGACAATGTCACCTGCATGCCATTGTAAGGGCCACTATGCTTCCATATATGCATGTGGTCTGTTTGCTATGTGATTGCTGTACATCTGTTGTTTTGTGTTATTGGGGATATCTATGCATGCTGTTGGACATGGTCTGGGAATGTGTGGACTATTACTACCCACATATGTTCTATAACAGTGACACAATTGCATGTTTAGGGAACAATTGCCAGCAGAACAACCTCTCCCACCTCATCTGACCATGTTACCAGGCCACATCACATGTAGGACCCACCCTGGAGCCTCCTCATCTACTGGTTCTGCACTACCTTCAGGTGGAACCACCTCAGGGGACAGTATTCCTCTCCCCGGGAGCACACACAGACATGATCCTGTCACCCGAGGTCAGGTCCAGGGTCTGTTGCATAGGAAACTCGACAGAGACTTGGAGGATGTGCTACAACACCTTGAGGCTTTCAGTACACAATCACAGGGTCCACATGTTCCTCCTGCTCAGCCTCCAGCCCAGGCACCTTCAGGGCCGTGAAGCTGATGTTATGACTGGCTATGGGTGGAGGCCTTGTTTCCATTGTTTCCATATGGGGGATCATGGGGCTTCCACATCACAGAGGACACTCACTATCCAGGGTGTTTAATCCACCACATGTGTCATATACCCCCCTGTAGGCTGTCTTCTCTATTTTCCAACCTAACCCACCTCCACAAATATACCTGCTATCCTTCCCCAAATTCCCAATCCTACCTTCACAAACAAGAGCAATGTTCATAGGTTCATAGGTAGGTACTAGGCTATTGGCCCTAGGGCCTATACAAGCCTAGCCAAAAAGGTACCCTGGCTAATGCCACCCAAGAAAATTATTTTCCTGTGCTCCTGTCAAGCAGAACCACAGAAGTGATCCCCGGGGTGAATTTCCTATTACCCATCCAATCATCAAGGTTTTTCTTGAAGAGTGCTAATGAGGAGCTCTGTTTGACATAGATAGGGAGTCTGTTCCAGAGTATGGGAAGTCTCTGGGACAGGAATCTATCCCTCCAGCATGTTCTGTTTATTGTAGTGACAAAGTTTAGGTCCCTAGAGATTGTAGCTCAGAGGGATTGGGACTTCTTTAAGTGGAGCATGTCCAACAGCTGTGGGTTTGGCATAGCTTTGTATGTTAGACAGAGATCGCCCCTGAGTAGGCGATATGCGACGGAGTAAAGCTGGAGTTTTTTTACACGGTCTGCGTAAGGCATCTGTTTGAGGCCAGTAATCTTCTTTGTGAGGTATTTTTGCGGCCTTTCCAGTTGTTGTAGATGTCTTGTGAGGGACATACCAAAAGGGGCGTTGTACTCTACAATGGGTCTAATGAGTGATGAGTAGAGGGGAACAATTACCTCTTTTTTTTCTGGATGAGAAACCTTTTGTGATGAGGTGTGCCACATAGAAGGATTTCCTGATCACTGTGGCGATGTGATTATCAAAGGAGAGACTACTGTCCACCTGTGTCCCAAGGTCTCTTATCACACTTTCGGTGTTAAGTAGAGTACCACCTATGTGGTAGTTCATGGGTACAGAATTTTTACCAAAGGGGATGACAATGCACTTTTTGGCATTGAGCTTGAGACCATGTCTTTGACACCAGGCATATGTCTCAGTGAAGCCCTTTTGTAGGATGTCTACATCGTTAGGTGTTTCAATTATGGCTCCTAGTTTGCAGTCATCCGCGAATTTAGTTAGCGAAAGACCTTCTGTGTTAGCCTGTACTTCAGAGCAGTAGATACCAAACAGGAGAGGACCCAGGACTGAACCCTGTGGTACTCCACTTGTCACTGGTCTGAAGTCTGATTTGGAGTCTGCTACTTTCACAGTATGGGTTCTTTCAGTAAGCCAGTTGGCAACCCATCTTGTGACATAGGGATTTATACCTAGTTTAGTGAGTTTATCTATAATTCCAGAGTGGGGGATGGTGTCGAACACCTTGGCGAGATCTAGATAGGCTGTGTGAACCACCTTACCCTCATCTATGGCTTTGGTGACTACTTCAAAGAAGTCTATCAGGTTTAGGAGACATGATCTGCCTTTTACAAACCCAAACTGTGCGGGGTCCAGAGTTTGGAGATCTCCAATGTCTTTGTTTATGAATTCCATGATGATACGTTCCATGGCCTTGCAGACGAGGCTCATCAGGCTAATGGGGAGGTAGTTCCCAGGGTCTGTTGTGGCCCCCCCTTTGTGGAGTGGGTTAACTGTTGCGGTGTACCATTCAATGGGCACAAAGCCTGAGGTGAGGCTATGATTGAACATGGTACTTAGGTGGGGTGCCAGTTCATTCTGTAGTTCATGTAGAAGGCAGCCTGGGATGTTGTCAGGTCCCATGGATGCTGTGTTCTTGGCTTTGGAGAGTGAAGTTTTTACCTGTGCAGCCATGATTACAGGAATTTTGCATTCTTCCGGTATAAAGATTGGCCCTTTAGGGAGTGAGAGGGAGGTAAAGTTAGCACTGAACCTATCTGTCAGGATGTTGGCAATATCAGTTGGTTCTGTATATTTAGTGTCATTGTGCTGTAGCTCAGAGCAGATTTGAGTGTTGCCATTGAGATTTTTTACATAGCTATAGAATGCTTTGTGGTTGTCTTTAGAATCAGTGGCAATTTTGTTTTCATAACTAGCTTTGGAGGATTTTATGAGGGATTTCAGCTTCTTACTGAGGCTGCCCAGGGAGTTCCTCCAATCATGGGATTTTACTCTTTTTTGCAACAGTTTCTTTCTTCTGTTGTAGAGTTTGCTTATGGCAGAAGACCCCCAGACTGGCTTCCTTTTTTTGGAGGATAGCATCTTGGTTCTGTTAGGGATAGCATGATCCATGCACTCGTGTAAGTGCTTATAAAGTGCATTTGTGTAGGATTCAGCAGTCGTACCTCTATTGTCCATCTGCATGGGTGTTGTGAAGTTTGCCACTTCTGTTTTAAGAAGCATGAAGTTGGCTTTGGAGAAATTTTTTATGGTTGTTTTCTTAATGGGGGGTGGGAGCGGGATGTGGATGTCCAGGGTGATTAGCTTGTGGTCAGATCTGACAAATGAGGAGCTGACCTCTGGTGTGGAACACCGGTCACTCATGTTGGTGATGACCAGGTCTAGGATATTGCTGCTCCTGGTGTGGGTGTGGATAAGTTGATCCAAAGCGTTGGAATTGATGATTTCCAGAAAACGTTGAGCAAAAGAGTTGGTACATGAGTAGTTTTCCCAGTTAATGGTAGGGTCGTTGAAATCACCCATTATTAGAGTGTTGGGTTGTACCTTAATATTTTCCAGTGTATCAAGAAAAGAGGAGTAGGAATCCTGGGGCATGGTGGGGGGTCTGTAGCAAGCTACAATCTGGATTGCAGTTTAGCCCAGAGTTAGTTGAACTTGGATATTCTCGGATGCATTATGCTGAGCAACTAGCTTGGAGGTGTGGATATCCTTAATGAATATGGACACGCCTCCACCTTTAGTGTTTCGGTCCGGGTTTGGTGGCCGAAAGGTGTGGTATGAATTATAGCCTGGTAATGCAGGGGTGCTCTCTGGAGCTTTGAACCAGGTCTCTGTCACTGCACAGATATCAATGTTCTCCATTTTAAGGAGTTCCTCGAGTGACTGCATTTTGAGGTTTAGACTTCTAGCATTGGGTAGCATTACCCTCAGATTTTGTTTGCTTGTACCTGTTACTGTGGTGAATTTGTCATTTGAACCTTGCCTAAAAAAGGCACTATAGAGGTGGCAAGAGCCTTTGCCAGTATTCGGAATCCCAAGGGCGACAGGTGCAGGCCATCTCTGGCAAAGCAGCGTGGTCTGTTGATCATGTCGTCCCAGGCAGACAGATACTGGATTCCCTTAGAATGACACCAGAAGCTTAGCCAATTGCTAAAGTCAATCATTTTGTCCTTGTACTGTGGTGTCATTCTGGGTGATGGCAGGATGCTACTCAGGGCTAGGGTCATACCGGCCTGGGCTACAAGATCAGAGAGCTCCTCCATGTCTCTTTTCATGTAGTCCAGGGAGGTACATCTCAGGTCATTCACACCAACATGGACAATGACAGAGTCATATTTGTACTTGTTGTGGAGTGACCTGAGTGCGTGCATTATGTGGCATATCCTGGCACCTGACAGGCAGCTGACAGTAACTTTTGCCTTGTTTAGCCTGGGGTTCACACCTGACATAACTGTCCATTTTGCACACACTTACTACTGTATATATCTATCTATCTATATATATATATATATATATATATATATATATATATATATATATATATATATATATATATGTGTGTGTGTGTGTGTGTGTGTGTGTGTGTGTGTGTGTTTGTGTGTGTATTGATATGTGTGATGTTCCCTCACACATAGCATGCAGCACTGTCATGCAAAAGTAGGGGGCATGTATTTATATACATATGTGTGTGTGTGTTTGTATATATGTAGACACACACACACACACACACACACACACACACACACACACACACACACACACACACACACATATATATATATATATATATATAGGGGGTGCATTCAGACATCAGGTCCACACTCACTAACTCTCCTTCCTGCACAGCTGCACTGTTCTGCCTTGCTACAATACAGACAGGTGCCACATGTGGACACAACCTAACATTAGGGGGGTATATATAGAGACAGATTGCAGGTAAGCCTATTACATGCCTATGGCATTTCTGCATGCTACATTACATGTTAACATGACTGTCCGGCAAGTGGTGGGCTCTGGAACCCACTTCTCCATCATAACAGCATTACTTCCACCGCCAGCTATTGGCCACACTAATATACATGTCTTGCATTGCACAACACACACTATGATGGCTTACATCTTGTCAGTCGGTGCTGATCTGCTCAGTTGACAGGTATGGCCCACTGCCCACAGGGACAGACACTATTGTCCAGAGCTTTTGTTCAGCTGGACATCATTACAACAACAACACCTGATGGCACATATAAATCATTCCACATCATCTATCCCATTATTATGGACCATGTACTACATTCTATTACATGCATATATATTTCACATACCTGTTGTGGGAATGATGTCTCTTTTGGATAGTTTACTGCGTGGATGGCTGGATGGATGTGGTTTTTTTTTTGTGTTTGTTTTTTTTTTTTGGCTTTCACTCCCTCTCTATCTCTCTCTATCTCGGTCTCTATCCACTAAATGGATTGAGCTGCTTTGCATAGATTGCAGCATGGATTTTGTAGGTGATACACATGATCAGGTGATGGTCTCTGCACCAATCAGTATCCACCACTTGCTACCTGCATGCATCATACTGTGTAGTACTTCCAATTACCACTGTCATGACAGCCCACTACTATAAATCCCTACATCATGTGGGCATGCTCCCTTTACCTTTCCTGTATGGAGGACATCCTTCCTGTGTGTGGGCAGCAGTGTTACAGACAGCAAGTAGCAATACCTCTTACAAAAGGACTTGCAGACTCAGGCCAGCTACATATTTGTATAAGGTTCCAGATCTGCAGACTGTGAGTAGTGTTGTTATATGCATTGTATAGCACCAGTGTTACAGGGTTTGTGTGTACATACTATTTTAACATGGAATGCAGTCTGTCTGCATAGCTCTCAACTGTGGGCCTATCCACATGATGGTCAGAGGTGTGCCTGTTATGTTTTGTCTGTCCACCACACAGGTCTTGTGTCAGATATATCACTGACATTGTGTGTGTTGAGTACTATCAGTACATGGCTACATCCATTTGTGTTTCTGACTTCATATTCCTGACTAAGGGTATGTTGCAGACTATCCTGTAACACCAGCAACTTTCTCAGTGTATAACAACACTATTTCACATATGGCCTTGTGTTCCGGCCTCTGTCCTCCACCTATATATCAAGCTTTGTCCATATGACATGCAGTAAGGGGTTATTATGTAGTGGCCTGTGATTATGTCATGCTGCCATTCCTGCCATCATCCCAGTGCTGTTGTGGCCCCTACACATATTGTGGGGCAGGGTCCATATGTATTTGGGTTTCAGCTGCACAAAATGTGTGCCCTTCTGCAGTCCAGAGGTCAGTGTATGTAACAGTGTTATATGCCCCTTTAAGTCAGTCTATGGGGGAGGAGTATGCACCATATATAACCTAGGCTGTTACAACGTGTGAAGGATATTGGTAGTAAGCCGCCTTAAGGTTTATGGCTGTACATTTCCATACATTTCACCTTGGGAACATTGGTGGCCTAGTGCTTACTGTCATACAGACTATTTTGTTTGACAGTGTGATTATGATGTTTTCATTTAAGCATTGTTATGTAACAGATACATCCTCATTGTGGCAGTTTTAATTCTTTTCCCCCTAGGGGCTGAGTACAGAGTGTAATTTGAGGCTGCTGAACTATACATCTGCATTACTTTGTGCTAATTGATTGTTATCCTCTGGCCCAGTCTTTCTTTACTGTTGTAGAACATCGAAGTCTGTGCAGTAACTGAAACCTGGTTCAAGGCTCCGGAGAGCACCCCAGCACTACCAGGCTATACCTCATATCATGCTTTTCGGCCCCAAAACCCGGGCCGAACAACAAAGGGAGGGGGAGTGTCCATATTCATCAAGGACACCCACACCTCCAGGTTAGTAGCAACACATGAAGCATCAGAGACCATACAGGTGCAACTAACCATAGGCAAAACTGCTATACAACTGGTAGCATGTTACAGACGACCCTCCCAATCTCAAGAACCCCACTCAGCCTTCCTGAAGACATTGGAGGATATGAATGTATCACAAAATACCATCATACTAGGAGACTTCAACTACCCAAACATAGATTGTGTACATTATTCTAGCCCTAATACCCTAGCCCAAAGGTTCCTGGAATTCATAAATTCAAATGCATTGGAACAACTAGTCACCTTTCCCACTAGGGGAGATAATATACTAGACCTGATCATCACAAACATGGGGACAAAATGCTCCACACCGGAAGTATACCCCTCACTAGTGAGATCTGACCACAAACTAATCACCCTGGATATACATATCCCACCTCCACCCCCAGCACGAAAGACCACCATGAAAAACTTCTCAAAAGCAGACTTCACTCTTCTTAAGACTGAGATGGTATCCTTTAAGCCCACTGTGCCAGTGGATACCACATCCCACAATGCCGAATCCTTTACTAATGCTTTTTATGGACATCTCAAGAATGCATGGATCATGCAATCCCAAACAAATCCAAGTCCCTGTCCACCATAGGTAAGCGTCCTGTCTGGTGGACCTCAGCCATAAACAAATTGTATAACAAAAGAAGGAAGCTACTGCACGTCAGAGCAAAATCCCATGAAGGGAAGACATCTCTGATCAACATTAGCAGAAAACTACGTTCTCTCATAAAAACATCCAAGGCCAACTTTGAGAGAAAAATCGCTAAGGACACTAAAGATAACCACAAAGCCTTCTTCAGCTATGTCAGAAACCTGGGTGGAAACCCTCAGATATGCTCAGAGTTCGTTCACAACAACATAAAATACACTGAATCCACAGATATTGCCAACATTCTGGCTGACAGGTTCAGTGCAAATTTCTCCCCTCCTTCACCCCCAAAAGAAGAAATACTTATCCCAGCTGAATGTAATCTCCCTGTCAACTCAGATGTCCAAGTGAGAACCGCCCTAAACAAAGTAAAAAACATAGCATCAATTGGACCTGACGGTATCCCAGGTTGCGTGTTACGTGAACTCCAAGAGGAGCTAAACCCACACATAAAATGCTATTTAACCTTAGCCTTACTTCGGGATATGTACCTGAACACTGGCATACAGCAACAGTGGTCCCACTCCACAAGGGGGTGCCTCTACAGACCCTGGAAACTACCGCCCCATAAGCTTAACCAGCCTGGTCTGCAAAGCTATGGAAAGAATCATTATGGAACTCATAAACAGAGACATAGGGGACCTACAGACACTTGACCCCACCCAGTTCGGCTTTGTAAAGGGCAGATCCTGCCTTTTAAACCTGGTTGAATTTTTTGAAACAGTCACTAGATCCATTGATGAGGGCAAAGCAGTCCATACAGCATACCTGGACTTGGCTAAGGCCTTCGACACAATACCCCACTCAGGCATCATAGATAAGCTAAACAGCTTAAAAGTAAACCCTTATGTCACTAGATGGGTTGCAAACTGGCTAAAGGACAGAACCCATAAAGTTAAAATCGCTGGAGCAATGTCAGACTCAAAGCCAGTCACAAGTGGTGTCCCACAGGGATCTGTCCTGGGACCCCTCTTGTTCGGCATTTATTTCTCAGATGTTAAAGCAAACATGGGAGGGCTGTGGCTGACAAAGTTCGCAGATGACTGCAAACTTGGCACCATAGTCGATACACCAGCAGACACACACATCCTACAAAAAGGCCTCACAGAAATGG
>NC_056736.1:741662692-741705192 GCF_019279795.1 Protopterus annectens
ACAGGCAGGGGACTTACATCAATTATGTCGACTTTCTGACAATATCTGTACAGTTTTAGGGTATGATTCTGCATACAGCTTACTACCACTCCCAAGATTCGAACCATGGCTGTGTGTGCTAAAAATACAACACTTCATGTCTCAGTTGAATGTGCTATTTGGATTATGTTGTCTATCTTTTCACTGTTTTCTGTCTAAGTCTCTCTCATTTGTACAGTATGACCTCTTCTGATTACAACAGTCGTATACAGACATTCCTACACATTTTTTTACGTAGCACAGTGTGGGTAACAGTGCTTAATACAGCAGTACTAAGAGATTGCAACACTACATTACCATATGATATCAGAGTAAACACAAGCAGTCCAGCAGTTAGACCTTTATTGTCATGCTGTTAACCTTTTATTTACATACAACCTATATGGGACTCTTCCTGCCATATTGTCTGGTTTATTCAGTACATGCCATACATAATACAGGTTTTATACTGGCAATTATCTTTCTACTACTTTTAGATTTGTTTCTTATGACAGTACATGCAAAAGTATTACTAACCTGCCTCACGATGCAACCTCTGCAATCTACAGGCATGGGCTTCTCGGTTCACAGCCCACTCGTTTGCCACTGTCAAAGACATAAGAGGAATATTTAGCCATACCCATCCATAAAATACATGAGCTGGCAATTATTAAGCAGGTAGTAGACTGATACTTACACATGGCTGGGACATCATCCGTCCGCCTAGCCTCTTGGATCCACTGATCCAAGAGCTCCCTCTTTCTCTGCTTCAGGTCAGAATAGTGATGCCTGACCTGCTCACCAGTTCGAGGTATGCTAGTGGCACTGGTGTGGTCATGGGTGAGATGGTCCCAGGCTTCCACTTTATATAGGGAACTCTGGTATTGGCCCTCCAGCAGTCTCTGGTCATGGTCTTTAACAAGGAGTCCTGCTATGACTTTGGACTCCTGGATGCCCTAGCGCTGCACTCAGAAGTGCACTCCTCCCATACTGGTCATAGGGCCTATAGGAGGAAGCTGCAACCAGTTATGAGATGTATTCCTGCCTGTGTGGTTTAAATAGGGTCGATTTCTCACACTTTGCCATGATTGGACAGTTTTGAAAATGCTAAGCTATGGGCAAACCTGCTTACCTAAGGATGGCATTGCTTAAAGGAGTATACCAATGGGCAAACTGATTTAGCTGGACAAAACAATGCTTACACCTAGTAATCAGGGCTGTGCAATGCTTAGCATTGCTTAATTTTTAATTTACACACCATTTGCTGTTTGGCATTGATTTATTATTCATTACATGTTATATATGTGTTTGGTATCCATGATTCATGTGAACATACACTGTATGGAGTCCTTGTGTTTATTAGGGGATTTCAACACTTTATTACAATGACACCTCACAGCTGGACTTAATGCAGTACTCCAGTTCACATATTTATGTTATGTAGTAGGTTATACAACATAAAACTGTATATAGATTCCTTTCACATGTTAAGTTTGCTTTTCCTATAGTGAGAATCTGTTTGGTGATACCTTAATCTTACATACTGCTGTGATGTCTTACTGGTTAACTACTGTAACTGCAGTGTACAGGGTGCAGGGTTCAAGACCTGCAAGGGCTGTTTATTTTGTTGCTGGGCAGAACAGCGGCTGTTGGATACAGAGTGATTAAGGCACTTTTAAACAATTGTAAGCGGGTTTGCGCCAGTTTGCATGATGGTAAGCAATGCTAACTTCCGGTTAAATATGCTTAAAGAGGGTTAGCTTCAGTATTGCTTAACCTGTGTGCGCACTGCTTACCCCCACGCAAACAGGCTTAAACCTGCTTACTGCTGCTTAAATATGCTTACTCCCACTTACTGCTGCTTAATAGTGCTTACTCCCGCTTACCCCCGCACTAATTTAGATAGAAATGTAACATGGTTCTTGGGAAGGTGGTAGATTTGGACACTGTATGGATTTATCATTCATTACACATTATACATTCAATTTGTATCTCTGATTCATGTGTACATATAATGCATGGTTCACTTGTGTTTATCTGTGGATTTTACAACATTACAATGACACCTCACATCTGCATTTAATGCAGTACACCAGTTCACAAATATATGTTATTTAGTAGGTTATACAACAAAAAATATTGTTCATATAGTGATTTGACATGGAAAATGGAATTTACTGGAGTGAGAA
This sequence comes from Protopterus annectens, assembly GCF_019279795.1. Lineage (NCBI taxonomy): Eukaryota > Metazoa > Chordata > Ceratodontiformes > Protopteridae > Protopterus > Protopterus annectens. The sequence continues at coordinate 741,664,900 of NC_056736.1, forward strand.
TCGAACTGGAAATGACTGCTTGTAAGGTAAATGCCCTGACTACTACACTATTGCAGTACTGCTACATTTGCATGTATCTTGATATTTATCTACTTGTGCCATTTAAGCTACAGTATGCGTAGCTAAGCAATGGGCAAACCTGCGCACCTACGGTTAAATGTAATTTGTTTGATAAAAAAAAGTGTTTATATTATTATATTTTAAATATTGCTCTTATAAACTTGGGGGGGGGGTTGTTGCTAGTGTAACGGGATTTGTTTTTATGTAAATTTTCTGATGGATTGGATGTCTGACACTCATATGTTTGCCATTATTTCAGATGAGATCATCCCAGTGATTTGACAGCGTAAATGAGGGACAGGCCAGACGTATGTGCCACATATCTGGACATTCTGCATTGATCTATGCTGTTGGGGGTATGCAACCCCCTATGAGCGGATCCTGCTCACTGTAATTGACACACAGCAGTTCTTGACTGTGGGGGTGTGTATATTGTGAGAGCTCTACTCTCAGACATGCCCCCGGCACTCGTCCATGCTCTGTGTCCAGGGGGTATGCAACCTCCTATGAGTGGTCTCACTCACTGTAATTGCCACATGGCAGTTTTTGACTGGGGGGCATGTATATTGTGAGAGCTCTGCTCTCAGACATGCCCTCTGCACTCATCCATGCTCTGTGTCCATTTAGGAGCTGAGGCAGCGCACCTTCATTACTATGCATGGCGCGCTGCCGTGCTGCTCCTAAACAGTTGCTTCCATGCAGGAATAAGCTATTCCTGCACAGAACCTTATTGAATCCTAGGGACTATCTGTGTTTGGAGAAACATTTGAAAGTTTAAAGTGTTTCATGTTTTTTTTTCTTGATTAGATGGCTTTGAGGGGCTAATATTTAATGTTGAAGTATTTTAAATTCACTCTTGAATGCTGTGAGCATTTTTGTGAATGCAAGTAGAGCTTAACAAACTATTTTTTCACCTTTAACATTAATTTAGCTTTAAAAAGAAGCTATATAGGTGCAAGTACTTTTGTGAAGCTTTATAAGCTTTAAAAGTTTCTATGTGTTGTTATTCTAAACTTTGTCTTCTTCCTTAAAGTGAAAGCTGACCTTTAAACTCACCCTCTGAACCGGGAGTGATGTATTAAAATGTTAAAATGGGAAATGTAGTGTACTTAAAGTATTAATACTGATAAATTAATTTAAAAGCATTCATATCTAGGAATTAAAATGGTGTACATTCATTTGACCGGCCAGTGGATGGCTGACCAGAAAATGTATGAAAGCAGTGCAGCAGGTTCTCATAATTGCGGACCGGAAATATGCAAAACGCACAATATCCCCCTCTTTTTGACCCATGGTACCACTTGTTTAGGTGGTCGAGCAGTCGGAAATGTCACATTTGGTGTTTTGTATGACATTCCGACCATTCGCCACTTTGAAAATCGACATTCTGGTTCAGAAAATCTAATTTTCGGAGATCGTTTCATCGAGTAAATGAATGTATACCATTAAAACACATTGTATTAAATCACACATAAGGAATATACATAATTTGGTTTATTATCAAAATATTGAAATCACTTCCCATAACTGTTCACATCCCAAATGGAACAACATAAGACAGTCAAGCCGACTGCTCAGAATGTCAATTCATTTGGAAAGAAAGAATAGGCATTTGCCTGTGACTGGACCACTCACCATACATAAAATACATCAACTATCATGCATACATGTTTCTAGTGTTTTGCAGGGGGGCAAGTCCCCCTGCACCCCCACATGTGGGAGGCTGCTACCCTCACACCCCTGCTACCTATATATCTCCAAGATCGCACTACAGTGAGGAAAAGGGTCATTTTCCTGATCCCCACTGTAGTGCAATCCACTTCAAAACACAGACACTCAAAACTCCAAGCACAAACCACGTGTTGACGTTTCAGAGTCGACAGGATTTGAGTTCACAGTTTTGCCTCTTTGCACTGCTCCGTTCGACCTTCTGACAACCATGGTAAGTAAGTGCTTTCACTATTTTGATAGTAAACCACATAATTTATATAATATAGTAAATTAAAGATAAAAAAATGAGCTTTAAAACCAATAATAACTGGTTTGTAGTTTTGATTGCTTGTTATATATTAACAGCTGGATTGCTTGTTGTGTAATAAGCCGGGTTGGGAGGGTGGCCTAATGGTTAAGGTGTTTGCCTTACAAACACAAGTAACCTATGAACCTAATAACAGCTGGAACACACTGCAATTTATAATAAGTCACTTCTGCTATGACTCAAATAATTATATTCCCTGGTATTTTATTTAAAAATCACAGACAGATTATATTTGATGCATTTTATTTATAAAATAGTGGATGTTAGTTCAAATTCCCTCTGATAAAATGCATAAGTAAGATAGAGGACTGATTGCAAGAAATGAAAGTATATAATAAAAGAGGGAACTGAAATAACAAATTCCTGATATATAAGGGATGGTATATCTGTCCTTTCAAACAGTATAGTGCATATTGATTATTTCTGAAGTTTGGAGTGCATGTAAATAGTAAGTGGTATAAGATATAAGCAGGAACAGAAAGAGATAAGGACAAATAAGCATGTATATAGATAGATTGTTATATAAATTATTTTATACACTGTAAATAAAATAAATAATAATATTAACCTTTATAATAACAAATGTGAAAAAATAACACTTGATAACCTTCTTATTATAGTCTGAGGAGCAAAAAGAGGTTATAAGGTTCATAGGTTCATAGGTTCATAGGTTCATACTAGGCTATCTGCCCTGGGCCTATAATAGCCTAGCGATATCTATGGCTTACTTCCACCCACCCCTTTGAGTATAAATAGCCCCTTTTTTTAGTTTTTTTAGTTGTGCCTGCCTCTAATAGTGACACGAGTAATCCCTGGACAAAACCTACGATCCCCATCCACTTATCGAGATTCTCTTCTTGAAGAGATCAGTGAGGTGCTCTGCCTCACATGAACTGGGAGGTGGAGCATGTCCAATAATTCTGGATTTGATATAGCTTTTGTATCAGGCATAGAGATCGCTCAGGCGTGTATGCAACTGAGTAGAGCTGGAGTTTTTTACCCCGAGCAGTATATGGCATCTGTTTGAGAGGTACATCAAAAAGGGGCATTGTATTCTATGATGGGCCTGATGAGGGATGACAACTTGGGTCCCCAGGTCTCTAATAACTTTTAAACCATGGCGGCTGGCACCAGTTATCTGTCTCTGTGAGACCTTTTGAAGGATGTTTTCCCAGGACAGAACCCGCGTGGGATGTTTTCAGGACCGGTTTTTAGTCTGACATGGCTCCAAGCAACTCTCACTCTGTGGTTCTGTCTTTGAGCCAGCTATTTAATCTATATTGATTAGTATCTGATAGTGGGATAAAGTGTATTGTGTCAAATATTGTGTCAAAGGCCTTGCAAGGTCCAGATAGGCTGTGTGGACCACTTTCTCATTCATGGCTTTGGTGAACGTTTTCCAGGTCTAAAAGGCAGATCTCTGGGCAGAAAACCAAACTGGGTGGGATGGGTAGTGTCTAGGTCCCCCAATGGTTTTGTTTATGAGCTCCATGATGATCCCTCCTCATAGCTCCACAGCCTAAGCTAGTCAGGCTTATGGGGGATATAGTTTCAGGGGGTCGTAGATGCTCCACCTTTGTGGAGTGGGACCACTGTTGCAGGCTGAGATGTATAGGCTGTTTTTTTTGAGGGATTAGTTCCTTGAGATGAGATGTTTGGGAGGCAGCCCGAGCACTGACTGAACCTGTCTGCCAGATATTGGCTGCATGGGTTCAGTGTATTTTTTTTTTGTTTTTAGAATCAACTCAGAACAAGTCTGGGAGTTGCATCCCAATTGTAATTTTTACTGTACTGATTAGAGATGCCTCTTCCCTATTAGGGATTTTGCTCTTTCATGTAGTAGCTTCCCTTCTTGTTGTACAGTTTTTTTATGGCAGGGGGTCCACCAGACTGGGCGCCTGCCTTTGAATGGATTGGGTGGGTTTTGTTTGGGATAGCATGATCCCATGCATTCTGGAGATGTCAGAATATACTTGGTGTGTGGAGCATAGAGTCCCATTGGTATGATCAGATCAGGTCTAGTATTGCCCTCCTTGTGGGAGTGGTGACTAGTTGTTCCATAGCATTTGAGTTTATAATTTCCAGGAATCTCTTCATGTTCTTCCAATGTTTTCAGGAAAGGGGAATTCTGACTTTGAGAAGAGGGTGGTCTGTAGGATGCTATAAACTGAAAAGCGCATTATGAGGTATAGCCTGGTAGTGCCTTGAACCAGGTTTCTGTCACTGCACAGATATCAATGTTCTCCATACTGAGGAGAGCTTGAGTGTTCCTTGCTCTCTCTGGGGGGGGGTTTAACTTTTTGAGAGCCTTGCCAAAAAAGGCACTAAGTGGTGACAGAGAAGATGGGAACAGTGATAACTAATTTGGCTTATTTAAAGTGATGTAGGACCTAAGGAGACTTCTTTCCCTTTCTTAATAACATATAGAGGGGTCTTTCTTAAAATGATTTGTATTAAGATAGGGAATATACATGCATGAAACAGAAGCATAAGCTGAATGTAGTTAATCTAAATTTTTATAAAAAAAAAAAGTTATAAAAATCAGTGCATATACCAAGATTATATATTTCCCATTCTACAGGAGGTATGGGCCTCCTCAAAAGTGATTGCATGTATTGATCTGCAATTGTGGAACTGCATACATATCTGCTGACCTCACAAGATGCAAATATAGTGAAAGTTTAGAAACATGAGGAGAACAAGTCGTAAGATGACTTCCCTGATTAGTTTTTCAGAAGAATATTGATGTCAAGTGGGAATGGAAATCAAACCACAAATAGATCGAAATCATGCAGCAACTGAATGTGCCAAAAAACAAAAGAAAGAATATAAGGTGAAGGATCAGATGAGAAGGCAGGAAATGTAGAAAATACATAAATATAGTTGCAAGTCTAGAAAACTCTTGGAAGAACCTCATGTTGATCAGGGTTGAATGCAGGGATGGTTAAGGAGAGGTGAATTTAAACCAAAAGATGAAAGGCTGATATATTGGCAGCCCAAGATAGTGGATTCCTTACACGTTGGTTTACAAAGTCCATTGAACATAAGTTCATAGGTTCATAGGTGTGTAGTAAGCTAATGGCCCTGGAATCTTTACAAGCCTAGCCCATAGGATTACCCTGGCATCGTCCAACCCGACCTTAGTTCACATTGCCTCTGTCGAGTAGAGCCTCTGGAGTGATCCCTGGGGTGAATTTTCTATTTCCCATCCACTCATCAAGATTTCTCTTGAAGAAGACCAGTGAGGTGCTCTGCTTGATATGTATGGGAAGCCTGTTCCATAGCATGGGCAGTCTCAGAGTTATGAACCTGTCCCTCCAGCATGTTCTGTTGATTGTGGTAATGAGGTTGAGGTCTCTGGAGCGTGTGGTGCGGAGGTATTGGGATTTCTTTAGATGCAACATTTCTAACAGAGCTGGGTCAGACATGGCTTTGCAAGTCAAGCAGAGATTGCCTCTAAGTAGGCGATATGAGACAGAGAATAGTTGGAGTTTTTTGAGTCTGTCCATGACATGATAGAAACAGACAAATGTAGGTTTTGTAAAACAGAATTGGAAATAGTCGTACATCTTGTTGCTGATTGTGATATACTAATGGCGGAAGGACTGTATACTTAAAGGTATAATAATGTGGCAATACTGTTGCATTAGGGGATTGTACAAACATTATGGTATTGAAGTGGCTGACAAACACTGAAAACATCAGCCACAAAGCATTATAGAAAATGATGAAGTTTATATCAGATGGGATCACCCATTACCAACACTTCAAAAAATAGATGGGAGAAAACGGATATAGTAGTTCATGAAAAGAAGATAAAAGTAGCATTGAGCTTTGAAATTGCTATACCCAGTGACTACAGTGTCTTATGTACAGAGTCATAAAATACCAGGATTTGCAGGCAGAAATGAGGGTAATGTGAAAGAAGGATATGCCGACAGTTCCAGTAGTAGTAGGAGCAATGGGTATTATAAAAAAAGAATTTGCAATCATACTTAGATATGTTAGTGAACTGTGGTGGTGGTGCTGGAGTAGCATTGTCACCTCACAGTAAGACGTTGTCCTGTTTGATTCTCAGCTAGAGCGTCTTCTGTGTGGAGACATGCATGAATGGGCGTACCTTCGTTGAAGGTTGTGCATCAGGGCCGGCAATTCAGCACGTAAAAATCTACTGCCAATCATTAGTGGACCGGAGATCTGCTGTGGCGACCCCTAACCGGGAAGATCAGAAAGACTCAACAACTTAGATATGTTAGTGATACATGCAACTCCATATGAACTGCAGAAGGAGTCATTACTGGGCACATTGTGGGTGCTGCGGACACCACTTCTGGCTAACATCAAAGACTGAAACAATACTAATTTCATGAACTTTAATCATACTTTGACTTACAAATGGGATCCATTCCCATCATGGTATTAAATACGCAAAAGACTTGGATAAATTAAAAAAGGGATAGGCCAGTTCCCCACAGTAATTTTTCAGTTATCACTAAAAGGTAGTGTAAATCTTTCATCAAGAAGTAAAATGTTCCATACATTTCTACCTAATTGTTTTCACTTTGGATTGACTATAGAATGTTGCTGAATTTTTTTTAGCCGCATGCCTGGCACATTCTGACTCCAACTTTTAATTATTCCCATTCATTCTCCTTTATAAATGAGACATTATTACAGGGGGTAGCTGGCATCAAGGTATACATCAGGGAATTTTCTGCTTTTTTATGGCTCTAATCCCACCTCTGGCAGTTTTTGGGCACTTCACCAAAGAGAAAGCCTGCCTTGCATTTCTCTGTGAATGTGCATTCTTCCACAGATGTATACTGAAGGCTGTCCTGTGACTATCATGTGACAGAGCCATGTGCATGCCCCTGGCCCCTGTATTACTTGCTGCATAAGTGGCACCATTGCAGTAATGTGGTTTTCCTGTGACCCTCCTTCTATCTCTCTCTCACTCTTCCTCACCATCTTTTGCATTGTCTTCGAAACAAGGCGATCCTAGGTCAGCAGGGTTGTACTCAGGGCTTTATCTCTCTGTGCTAATAGTATTGTATTTTTGTTGTCCTTACTGTTGTCTAGATAACTTTTTTATCTAATAATTTTGATTCTCCAATAAGGCCATGACTGAAAACTGGACCTAGAGGTCATCTCCACATGATTAAACTAAAAATAAATAAAATAGGCATGTTAAATTAACATATAAGGTTGCAGCCTCGTCACTGCTTACTAGAGTATGCAGAATAACATGCAGGACTTATTTATAAATATCACTGAAAACTATTTTTAATGAAATAGTGTTTGGCTAGTTGGCAATAATTGGAAGTTTAGAATTCAAACAATTAGCTGACACTACTTTCTTGACTAACAGCTCATACACTTCAAAACTTAATGAGCTGGCAAAGCTTTATGTTTTAATCTATTAAATAACTGGCAGTTGTTTACACATTAATTGGTTGCTTTCTGTGTTCCTCACTTGTAGTGGAAATTCCAAGGTTATTTACAAAGTATCCTCCCAACTAATAAAGCTATGCATTTACACACATAATAAACAGAAGGTAAAGCATGTGTCAGGTAGCAGGAACGTATTCTGCAATAAATCACTGCAATTCACTTGACAAGGCTTGCCAATTACAATTCTCACAGATCTAACAGCACTGCACTATCTGTTCTACATGCTCTTAGGGATTGTTTTTAACTCCTTGAATTTTCCTTCACACATCCATTCACAAGTGAAGACAAGGTCGGTTTAAAAAATTGTCATTTATTTTACAAAAGAGAGACACTTTGCTGACTGACTAAATTTGGAATCTAGCAAATGCAGACTATTATAATTTGGAACTTTTCATTCAAAACTGGTTTAGGATTTCACAAAACTGAAACTAGTAGGCATACATTGTATAATGATGTGTAAGTGTTAATAATTTTTACACTTAATGGTTCTCCTTTCTAGTTCAGAAAGCTCAACCTGTCACAGCTTGGCACCTGTTTTGTTGACTAGTCATTGTCCCGGTGAATTCCTATGGAAATTTTTCAAGTAACAAAGAGCTGTCTTTCACTCATTTTGTGGTATCTGACCTTCAGATCAGTGGCAGTTCAGCACATGTTCAGGGCAATTTTAAATGTAAAATATAATTGCATTTTTTTCAATACTTTATGCTGGCGAGTATAAACATCACATCACAGTTGATAATGCATATCATCCCGCTTTTTTGCTGCCATAACACTGAACTGATCTCCTTAGCTTATGCTATAGCGTAGCTATATAAAAATGACAACATTGTGCTAAATAATGATTGTAATTATAAAGCAGGACGATGAAGAACAATCATCTCAGACAGTCAGACTACCCATTCAGCCTTCCAGTATTATTACCCTATAACATCCCCTGCTGTACAACTGAATTCTGTACACATGAAACTAGCTGCAGATCCAGCCAAACAGCAACATAAAGATAACCTCCATAACCTACAAAAAGTAAATTATAAATACACTATTATATTACAAAATACACACTAGAGTGAGTTTGGGTCACCCGGGCTGTAGTCAGGGCTTTCTATTTGTATGCCATTGTTGTGACTAGAAGGAAGTAAGTTAATTGCATTACTAAGGGGATTTATTATCAGAGTATGTAAGTTGTACTGAAAGTAACATGAACTACGTCACATCCAAACATGTACACATATGCAAAAATACACACACACACACACAAGCATACACACATGCACATGTACACAGACACACACACACACACACACACACACACACACACACACACACACACACACACACACACAGTATAACAGCACACAATGTGACTGTTGAAATGGCAAAATTGCAAGAAAAATTGTTTCAAGCAGGCAGAAAAATGTATCACTGAAAATTCAAATGTTATATAAAGTTCAGAGTTTCACACTTGCTATATGCCTTGTGCCCACTGAATGCTGGGATAGCTTCCAGCTCCCCTTGGACTAAGCATTATATTAAGTGGGCAACTAAGCAATGAATGAATAAATGAACAGTACAGTCTAGAGATATCATTGAAGTCCACAAGGCAAATCACCAACTAAAACAAATTGACTCTCACAGATAGGAGTGGCCTATCACAGGTAGCAGTGGCCGACGTGATTCAAACACCATGGAGAGAAACCTACCCAAGCAGTCTATTGCTTGGCTATAGCAAACAATCTTTTATGTCTACAAGTATAAGTAAATAATGATGTTTAAATTAATGTTTTCAAAAATCCTTCATGCAACTACATGTAGCCTTATCCCCCCCACCCCATTTTTTAAACCTCAGGATTATGTTGACTCTGTGCTTACAGTGGGTAGAGTAACAAAAAAAATATCTAGGCTGAATACCTATTGGGGAAACATAATGCTATTACCTGAAACCTTTATCACATGCCTTTTACTAAAGTTTTTCTTCAGTATTTTATAAGAACACTAAATAATATCTGTTATATCCAACGTGAGTGACCTTTCCAACTTTATTATGCAAATTGCTTACCACTTCTAAAGAGTAGGATATGGAGAACAGGGAAAATGCTTAAATAAAGGAGTTATAAAGAAGTGAAAAAGCTTCTCAGTGACTGTACTGTAGGTGCATGTAATACTGAATATACTCAGAAACCAATGCTATTAATTGACTGTCTGAGATAACAGCTTTTCTGCATTTATACATTTTGTTTCCCATTGTTACAATTTCTTGATAATTGCCTTTTTGATAATACTTGTATGGTACACTTACAGGTGTCAGGAAACCTACTAAGGTTTAGTTCCCATGGGGGGGGGTTATGGTTCATAGGTTCACAGATGTGTACTAGGCTAATGACCACAAGGGCCTTTGTAAGTGAAGCCATATATCCCAAAACTCTGACAAATTCTGGTACACTAAATAAGTGTAAGCAGTGACTTGGAAGCTAAAACATTTACAAGATAGGGCCTGGGAGATAAACCATTTACAGGCTGCCTGTGTCCATTAGAGGCATAGGTGCCAAATCGGGGATGAATTTCCTGTTCCCCATCCAATTGTCTAAGTTATACTTGAAGTGGGTTAGGGAGGAACTCTGCTTCACATGGATGGTGAGCCTGTTCCAGAGAAGGGGTAGTCTCCGAGATGCACACCTGTTTGTCCAGCAGGTCCTATTTATATCACAAGCAAGGTTTAAGTCTTTAGAATGGGTAATTCTGATGCTATTTGTTTTGTATATATGCAGGAGGTCCATCAGAATATGGCCTGACAATGTCTATTATGCCAGGCATAGATCTGCCCTCAACAGTCTGTAGGAGACAGAATACAAGGATAGGGCCTTGAGACATCTGCATAGGACATCTTACTTATGCCCTTTATTCTTGACATTCCAATTTTTGGATATGCCTGTTTAGGTACATACCAAATGGGGGATTGTACTCAATGACAGGTATGATGAATGCTGAATACAGTGGAATAATGACTTCTTTCGACCTTTATGCCATACCTTTGTTTATACGTTGCACAACATAGAATGATTTCCTCCGTACTGTAGACACATGATGGTCATAAGCAAGATTACTGTCTATATGTGTCCCCAAGTCCCTGACTACTGGGTCAAATCTTAGGGGTATGTTGTCAGTATGATAGTTTGCAGGGGTAGATGACCATGAAGGATATTAGTATGCATTTTTTGGCATTTAGTTTTAGTCCATGGCTCTGGCATCAGTTGTTTGTCTGTGTCAGCCCCTCCTGGAGAACATTTGTGTCAGTAGGAGATTCGGTGACAGCTCCTAATTTGCAAAAATTTGCAGATTTAGTCAGCCAGAGGTCATTGACAGTGGCCTTGACTTCAGAGAAGTAAATGCCAAAAAGAAATGGTCCCAAGACCGATCCCTGAGGGATTCCACTTGTGACTGGCCTCTTTGTAGAGGTGGACTTCCCAATTCTAACTTCCTCAGTACTGTCTGTGAGCCAGTGGACTATCCACCGGGGTGACATAAGGGTTTGTACCTAACCTCTTAAGTTTGTCAACAATGCTTGAGTGGGAGATTGTGTCAAATGCCATGGACAGGTCAGGGTAGGCAGTGTGAACCATATTACCCTTATCCATTGCTTTGATGACCTTCTCAAAGAAGTCCACCAGGTTGAGTAGGTAGGACCTGCCCTTGATGAAACCAAACTGGTTTAGGTCTGATGTCTGGAGGTTTCCAATGTCATTACCGATCATTTCCATGATAATTCTTTCCATGGTTTTGCATATGAGACTAGTGAGATTCATGTGTCTGTAGATGGCCCACCTTTATGCAGAGAGATGACTGTTGCTGTTCCCCATTTGTGAGGCAATGAAGCCTGTTTGAAGGCTACAGTTAAGTAGAAATTCCAGATATTCTGATAGATCATGTTTCATGTTATTTAGAAGGCATCCCAGGATATTGTCTGGGCCTCTTGATGCAGTGTTCTTGGTTTTAGAGAGAGCATCAAGGACCTGTTCCCTAGTGATAGCAGGGGGAATTATATTTGGTGGTATTTCCTGAGGGAGGGTTGATGATAGAGTGGTAAGGTTGGAGATGAGCTCTGCACACAATTGTGTATTGCTTTTGATGTTGCTGACATAGCTAAAGAATGCCTTGTGGTTGTCCTTGGCCTGGGAGGCCAAATCTATCTCATATTTGGCTTTGGTAGACTTTATGTGTGCTCTGAGTTGTTTGTTTAGTCTGATGAGAGTGTTTTTATCCTACTGAGTGCTGCACCTCCTAATTTTTGCCATGGTTTTCTTCCTTCTGTTTGAAACCTGCTGATGTTATGATTCCACCAGAGTGGCTTGTTTTTTGAGTTAGTTCTGTACTTCTTCCTGGGTTGGGTACAGCCACCTATATGCAGCTATTAACATGCTGGCATAGGGTTTCTGTGAACAGTTCTGCATAGGCAGCAAGTGTTCTCAGGATTTATGGTGGCTTGAAATTTTGCCAGGTTATCACTTAATATTAGAAAATTAGCCTTAGAGTAGTTCATGAATATTCAAGGATTATCTGGGATTCCAGGTTTTATTTTTTACTTCAAAGGAGTCTGTTTGTGGTGTGACATTACCAGGGAGGACATTACACTGGGGGGTGGGGGTGGGGGGTGCAGCACTCTCCCATATTAGTGAAGACCAAATCCAGTATGGTCACAGGAGTTTGTTTTTACAAATTCCAAGAATCTTTGTGCATGTATATTTGTTGTCATATATGATTCTCAGTTAATAGTGGAATAATTAAACTCACCCATAAATATAGTAGTGATTTAGATGCTGTGTGTTTCCAGTAAACTTAAATATATGGTATGGGTATCCAGGGTCATAGAGAGGGACCTATAGCTTGCAAGGAAGTGGTATTGGATTTTGCTGATGGTGATTTGAACATGGAGAACCTCAAGTACATTGTCTTGTTTGACCAACCTTGAGGTATATTTATTTTTGATGTAAATAGAGACACCTCCATGTTTAGTCCCCATCTGTGTAGCAACTGGTCTAAATGTGTGGAAGGCATTAAAACCTTGCACTGTTGGTGTGCTCTTTATGGCATTAGACTATCCCCTGGATTCAGCAAGCCCTGCACGGTGTGGAGGAATAGTGCAAGAGCTCTTGGAGGCAATATGGCGGCCGCGCGATCCAGGAATAAGCTCCAGGGACATTCACAAGCGCTCCTGCACTATTCCTGCATGGACACAGCTCCTGTATGCAAAGTACCCCATTTGCAGGTAAAAACCATGCAAATGAGGTGAATTTGTGATCCAGGAAGCTGTCAGCAGGCCGTGCAGGACTAGTGTAGTGTGCAGAAATGTACTCGGTTAGTAACGGAGTACATTTCTGCAAACTACAAAATGGAGCCATGACAGCTTCAAATAAAGGGTGTATAGTATGTGTAAAGCATGCCAATGGCCAAATATATGGCCATTGGCATGGAAAACAGTTGGCAAAAAAACCCAAATTGTTTTTTTTTAGCCGATTTTGACTGTTTAAGAGAAAGGGCAGCGGTGCGCAAACGGGATCGGGACGAAAATTAAAAAATACCCTGAAATAAGCATTCTAACCAAAAATCACTATTTTGCCATTATACTCAGTGGCAGGCAGAAGACAACATGGCCAGTGAATAGTAGTTGCTATGTGGGAAGGCTCAGTGTGGGACCTGTAACTATGAATTAGCAGGCAATCCTATGCAAATGAGGGGAATGATACTGAATCCCAGATTTCCCCTCAATGCTAGCAAGCACCCAACCATGTAAGTGCAGGAATAGCATGGTTCAAGCCTAAGAGTTAGCTTACATCATAGGATTGTGTGTCAGTCATACTGTAAGCTTATTGGAGCCCTGTGGCTTGAGTTTGCCCTTAGCTTAGCAGAGCTAAGCAAGGGTGTGTGTCTGCGGCTGCCTAGCGCTCTTTACATTGCCTAAGCAGGTGTGCATGCCGCACACCAGGTTTTAAAGGAAAAAAAAAATAGTAAACCAGGAAATAGCAGCTCTGTGCACATTTGAGCACTGTGTTTGAGCGGCATGCCCCCCAGGCTTAAACAGGAAGGCAATGGGAAGGGAAAACAGCAGTAGGAAGGTAATCTAGGAGAGATAGCATAGCTGGCAGGTGAAATGTATCAGAATCAGCCAATTACACAGGCAGCAGCACAACCCAGCACACTACTATAAACTATAAAACACCTTTCCCTCTGTTTTTTCCCACATACTCTACACCACTGCTGTACACAAGCGAGGAAATTTTAACAAACAAAAGCAACAAAATGATAGGGGCTGCAGCAGCTATCATACATCAGCATGTGGAAGAGGCTGAGGGTGGTGAGGATGAGAATGCTGTCGACCAACCCACAGTAAGGAGACGGAGAAGAATGTACAGACCCAGGGTAACCTACCGGGGCTACATGAGCTGGAGATAGTGGAGCGCTATAGGGTGGACATGGACCTCCTACAGAAAATTTTTGAGCTGTGCCGGCCATACCTGACACACAGAACTAACAGAGGGGAACCGATCCCAGTGGATACCATGGTATGTGTAGGCCTACAAATACTAGCCACAGGTACCTTCCAAAAGCCAACTGAGGATATCATGGGGATCTCACAGACATCAGCATCCAGGGTACTCCACCAGTTCCTGGATGGCATGTTAGCACATGCCAGTGAGCACGTATATTTCCCCAAAACTGTGAGTTATTGGCCAGCAATATGCACTCTTCCACCAAATAACAGAATACCCTGAGGTAGTGGGTGCTATAGACTGCATGCACATATGCAATCAAAGCACCACTCGGTGAGCAGGGTAGGTTCTATATCAACTGCAAGGGCTTCCCTTCCATCAACTGCCAGGTTGTGTGTGATGCCCAGGGCATTATAATGAATGTGTGTGCTGGCTGCCCTGGAAGCTATAATGACTCCCACATCAGGCATCTGATGCAGCTGTACCAGAGATTTGCCAGTGTGGACATCCCTTATGGTCACCTAGTGGGGGATGCTGGTTATGCACTGGAGCCGTGGCTGATGACGCCCATCAGAAATAAACACATACCCAAACAAGAACTCCATAATGGGGCACATGCACAGACCAGAATCATAATAAAGCATGTGTTTGGGATGCTCAAGTCACAGTTCAGGTGCCTGGACACATTCAGTGGACCCTTGCAGTGCTCACCAGTTACATGTACCCAAATTGTCATCGTATGTGCCATGCTACACAATATGATCCTGTGGAAACAGCTGCAGCAGGAACAGCATGGGACAGGGCCACACAGCCCCCCACCTTTGCCAATGCCTGCACAGGCACAGAGTGACTCGGAGGAGGAACAACCTGAGCCTGCCCCAATAGGCAGAAGGAGGCATGCCCAGTATGCCCTGGCCTTGGCAAAGAGGCAACGCATAGCACATACACTGACACAGTAGGGACCCAGGGAATGACACCTCTCTATGACTCGTACATACAGTTAAAGGGATGCCAAACATGACACTACCTGTGCTTAACCATGTATTAGGAGTGTACTATGTGGATCCAACATAGTCAGCCCTCCAGCACCATCCTCAATACTGGCACAACCACAAAGTGAGTCTTCCTACCAGTTGCCGAATGGAGTAGTATGTGTTGTTACTTGTATCTGTGGTATGGATGTGAGCATGCAAGGGAATTGGGTGGCTGAATGGGATGCTAGCAGATAGTAGACACATATAGTGGCAGCATGAGATCTGTAACAAATACTGGTGTCATCATAGTAGCCAGTATTAGACAAGGTGATAAAACCCACTTCAGGAAATGTGCTGGGCCACATGTGTGTCCATATGACACACACATGCCAGTCAGGGAGGTTCACACACCCAACAACAGTCTCAGCCAGCAGGACAGGTGTAGACAAACACAAACAAAGGCTGTGCTAAGGCCTCTGAGTGATGGCTATGAGTAACATCCCACCCCAGACAGACTACAACAGGTCAGGCAGTGGGATGTTAGTTCTGAAGGGTAAGAAGTCTGAAACTGAAATGTAGGTCAATCAAGCCTAAGACATGTAGTACACTGATATGCCTCTAGTCAGCATGATAGGTTAGAATACAGAATGAAATGGAGTACCTTATATACCAGTACAGTTATAGCAAATGTGTACAAGTGTCAGGTGTGCCCCCCAATCCTATGTAGAAATGTAGTAACAGTCAGGTGTGCCCCCCATTCCTATGTAGGCACATAGTAACAGTCAGGTGTGCCACCCCCACAATCCTATGTAGAAATGTAATAACAGGCAGGTGTGCCCCCCACAATCCTATGTACAATTGTGGTAACAGTCAGGTGTGCCCCCCCACAATCCTATGTAGACACGTAGTAACAGACAGGTGTGCCCTCCCCAATCCTATGTAGAAATGCAGTAACAGTCAGGTGTGCCCCTCCCAATTCTATGTAGAAATGTAGTAACAGTAAGGTGTGCCCCCCAATCCTATGTAGACACATAGTAACACACAGGTGTGCCCCCAAATCCTATGTAGTAACATGTATGTGTAAGGTATAATAACAGTGGAGCACAGATTACCTGAGCTGGCCAAGGTAGCAGGATAGATTGTAGCATGTGTACAATATGCAGGTATGCGTGTGTTAGGTTGGTGTGTGTTGTATATTGTGATACAGTGGTCAGTATGTATGCATGGTGAGGTTTATCCTGGTGGCCATTGCCCAGTACTGCCAATGACAGGGCCATGTTCTCACAACTGCAGTGCCAAACACAATGCTTCCCAGTATAACACAATCCAGCAGTCAGCCATAGTAAATGTTTGCAGCACATTATCTGGGCTTGTAGTAGGGAATACCAATGTCATCTGGCCAAACACTGGCAGATCACAAAGGTCATAGGAATGATGTATTGAGAAACAGCTGATGTCCCTGCACAAGCCAACATAAATGGAATGCCCCATGCACATCTGTGAGTCAGATGCAAGTAGTGTCCATAGTACACATGCACCCAGCTCATCAAACCACCACCCACAGGTACCTCTCCGGTATTATCCCTGCTGTTGGGAATGAGTACAATATGACCCCCACCTGTGTATAGCAATAGCGAAATAATGCAGCACGTAGATCAGGTGTCCCATGCAGGTGTGTCCCTAGCTGTAAGCAGCACCCTGCCAGCATCCACACCACTGAAGCAATACTGACAGAAAGTATTGGCATGAACACCTTGCACACCTACCCTGTCACCCCAGGGGAATATAGTGTATTGCAGTCTGGGACTGTAGGACTGACAGAATGTAACGGCCTACTACAGCTGGCCTGCATCACAATCAAATGGCCTACAGTCCTCTGCCAAAGGCCTGTGTCTCACCCATACTGCCAATGTATGTTATGTCATGGACTCCCAAATAACAACATAACACACTCCACATAAGCCATATGCAAGGCCATGTGGGCAAACCACAGTAACATGTCCACCATGTCCCACTGCATGAACTGTGGACCAACACCAAATTACTGCTGTGATGAGGTGATAACCTTAGGGAAAGTATAAGAGAATGTATGCATAATGTATGGAAGAGGAGGGAATAATAGAGGGGGGAGCATGAGCAGCATGGACTGTGTGAAGTCCAAAACTCAGCCGTGTGCACATAGTATCCCAGGCTGCAAACACAAGAATGGGTGGCTACAAATCTGGTTGTAAACCACAAAGTGTAGGGGTAATGTCCAGAATTATGACCCCTACTGCTGGGTAATCTGTGTGAATCTGTACAGCTGTGAGGTATGGCCACAGCAAGATATGGCCATACTGTCACGTCGATGGAAGTACAAGCATGGGATCCTCTGCCACCACTGTACGAAGGTGCTGAACCATTTACACAGACCCAGCAGCAAGTTTCTGCAGCTCCCCTTCCAGAATGGCACAAGTGTGCAAGAATATGTACGCTGCTGACCACAATACTGGACACAGCTGCATTCACCCTGTGTTCCTCAGGACATCACTGCAAGCAAATATGTATACCTGACAGTACTTGATGACATAAAACATCACAGTGTATAACAGTACATATGTCTGAATATCTCTGCTAACACCAGGACCATGTAGCAGAAGCAGCACAGACACAATTACCAACAGTAACCCCCTATCCTTTGCCCAGCTTGACCCCATATTGTCAACTGATCTACACATATCTTGCAGAAACAGTTTGCTAGCTGTAGGTGTAGAACACAAAAGTCTGTACTGGAGTACAATCTTCCTGGAATGGATTCATACATTAAATACAGTAGGTCATACTGGGCATGCTCCAACACTTAGAGACATGAAGGCCATGTCAGAGAACAAAATACAGAAAGTCATACTGGGCATGCTCACACACTTAAAGAAATGAAGCACATGTCTGGCAACAACAGTGGATCATACATATCTGACAGTCGCAGATGTTAGTGCATACACTCCTCAGTAAACACCAGTCATGCTTTGCACACACATTGGATAGGAATACACATATATATCCTAGGACAACACACTATAATAGGCCAACAGTACACATACCATACATAGATGTGTGGAAGAGAGTGACAGTAACAAAGAGCCTTCTATCATGAGGCCTGTCCCACCCAGCACACACCCAGTTGGCTAAAACCCCATGATGTGCAAATGTCAATCACCGTAGACATTTGCCTCTGGAATCCCTCAGCAATATAGTGTACATGATGCTAGTGCTAATTGTGCAACATGACTGTACAAGTCAGTAGTCATCTAGCAGTTGTATACACTTACCTGTGGAATATAAACCTGTGTGTGCCTGTGTGTGATGTGTCTGCCTCTAGATGAATGGGTTCTGGCCCATGCACACACACTGCACTCCCCATTGCCCTACTATGGCAAGCCTGCTGATGTATTTACCTTGAAAAACACCTTTGGGGAAGTAGTAGCCCAGTAGTCTTTGTGGTGTGTCCTATAACTGCATAATGCTGTAGTATGATGTACTAGTTAGGTAGGAATTCTAATCCCAGACATGGCAACTGTGTGTATGTGTTTGTCTGTGTAGGGATCAATGCATTTTAGGCCAGTCACAATCACTACAATTTCAAATGTCCAACTTTGGCATGCCTGCTGATGTCATTCACTTCGAAATACACCTTTGGGGACGAAGTAGCCCAGTAGTCTCTATGGTGTGACCTATAACTGTGTAATATTGTAGTGTGATAACCTAGTTAGGTAGGAGTTCAATTCACAGACATGGTAAGTGTGTATGTTTGTTTGTCTGTGTATGGAGCAATGCCTTTGAGGCCATTCACAGTCACTACAACTTCCAGTGCCCTTCTTTGGCAAGCCTGCTGATGTCATTCACTTTGAAATATACCTTTGGGAAAGGGGTAGCCCAGTAGTCTCCATGGTGTGTCCTATAACAGCGTAATGCTGTAGTGTGATAGACTAGTTAGGTAGGAGGTCTATGCCCAAACAGGCCATTGTGAAACTATGTGTGTTCGGTATTGTGTGTGTAGGGAGCAATGTTTTTTTGGCCATTCACAGTTACTACGCACACCTACAAATGGAGAACTTTGATAACTGTGGAGTAACAGATACCTGATCCAAGCCGCCAGCGAGCACCCCTGCAATACCAGGTACAGCTCTTACCACACTTATTGACCACCAAACCAGGACCAAAACAATAAACGTGGAGGAATGTCCACATTCACCAAGGATATTCACACCACCAGGCTACTTGCCCAACAGAATGTGTCTGAAATACCTCTGGTGCAACTAACAGTAGGTTAGACTGCATTCCAAATTGCATAGCTTACTACAGATCCCCCACCATGCCCCATGATACCAACTCCAGCCTTTGAAACATACTGTGAAGTATTATGATACAAGCAAACACCCTAATGCTGGGTGAGTTACACTACCCTGCCATTAACTGGGAAAACTACTTGTGTACCAACATGTGTGCCCAGTGGTACTGGAAGTCATAATTCCCAATGCCCTAGATCAAGTATCCCATAGTCCCACCAGGGGCTTATATATCCTCGATATATCCTAGACCTGGTCATTACCAACATGGGACATCAATGCTCAACACCTATGGTCACCTCATTGGTGGTCAGGTATGCCCATGAGCTAATCAACCTTAACATCAACATCCCTCCCCCCACGCCAGTAAGGACACCTCCGTAACACACATCTCCAAAGCCAATGTTATGCTACACATGTCAGACGTGACTAACATCATGACACCCATGCAGAAGGGAAGTGAAAGGACAACTGCTGAATCATACATGAAGGCACTGTATGAGCACATCCACTCGTGCATGAATTGTGCCATCCAATATTGAACCAAGATGCTCTCCATCCAAGAAAAGGATGCCAATGTGGTGGCCCCCTGCCATACACATACTGTACAACAAAAGGAGGAAACTCTTGCAGAAATGGGGGACTTTCCAGGATGTAAAATACTCCCTTACCAGCCACAGTAGAAGGCAGACCCCTCATAACATCCACCAAAGCTAGTTATGAGCATAATATAGCCATAGATGCCAAATACAATTGCAAGCTGTTCCATAGCTATGTGAGGAATCTAAATGGCAATGCTCAGAACTGCTGTGAGCTACAACAGGATGGCACTAAATCTACTCCTCCCAGGGATATTGCCAATTTCCTTGCAGATTGATTCAGTGCCAGCTGCACCTCCCTCCCAACCCCCAAAGGGCCCATCTCAACACGGATTGATTGCCATATGCCGGTAATAATGGCCACATAGGTAAAAACCACACTCTACAGAGCTATGACAACACCAGCCATGAGACCAGTCAACGTCCCGGGCTGTGTACTACATGAGCTACAATCTGCACTGGCACCTCTCCTATGTGCCATGTCTCATCATAGCCACACCTCAGGCTTTATGCCCACTGTGTGGCACACAGCTACAGTTATCCCAGTCCACAAGGGGGGATCCATCTTGGATTCTGGGAACTACAGCCCCAGCAGTATGACATGCCTGCTCTGCAAGGCCATGGAATGTATTATCATGGAAATTAAAACAAAGGCATTGGCAACCTGCAAACAGTGGACCCTAACCAGGTTTTGTTTGTGAAGGGCCAATCATGTCACCTCAACCTGAATGACAACTGCGAATCTGTCTCCAGAGCCATGGACAATGGTAAGGTGGTTCACACAGCCTACAGGGACCTTGCCAAGCCCTTCAACACCATCCCCCAGTCTGTAATCATAGATAAATGTATCAAGCTGGCCATTAATCCCAATGTCACCTGATGGGCTGCCAACTGCTGTACTGACACAACCCACACTGTAAATGTAGGTGACACCAACCCAAGCCCCAGACAAGGGACAGTTGGAGTACTTTAGGGTTCAGTCCTGGCACTGCCCTTGTTCGGCATCTATTGCTCTGATGTACAGTCCAATAGTAAGGGACACCGGCAAACAAAGGTTGCAGATGACTGCACACTGGGAGCCAATATTGAATCCCCACATGATGTGGATATTCTACAGAAGGGCCTTACAGAAAGACATGCTTGGTGCCTGAGCCATGGCCTCAAGATCAATGCCAAGAAATATATAGTTATCCCCATTGGGTAGGGACATGTACCTCTGAAGTACCACATAGGTGGCAATACACTAAACACCTAAAGTGTCATAACAGACTTAGGGACACAGGTGGACAGTGGTCTTACCTTTGATAACCACATTGCCACAACAGTCAGGAAACCCACCTATGTGGCACACCTCATCACTAAAGGCTTTACATCCAGGAAAAGGAGCCCATTGTCCCACTGTAGGCATCTCTCAGTAAACTCAGTACAGACTACAATGGCCTGTTATGTATGTACCTCACAAGACATCTGCAACAGGTTGAGAGGTTGCAGACATACCTCACAAAATGACCACAGGCCTAAACCACATGCCCTATGCTGACCATCTGAAAATCATCCAGCTATACTCTGTCAAGTATTGTGTTCTCAGAGGCGATCTCTGTTTAACATACCATGCAGTGTCAAACCCACAGCTGTTGGATATGTTACACTTACAGAATTCCAAACCCTCACAGCCACATGATCCAGGGATCTAAATCCTGTCATCACAATTAACAATACATGCAGGAGGGATCTGTTCCTGACCCCGAGATTTCCCAGACTCTGGAAAAGATTGCCCATATATGTCAAGCAGAGTGCCTCTATGGCCCTCTTTAAAAGGAACCTGGGGCCATTTAGCCAAAAAAAGGTATCCAAAACTTTAATGAACCCAAAATGAACCTATGAAAACCTTAAAACTTTTCCATTGCCCAACCTTGGCAAGGTTGCTGATGTCATTCACTTTGAAAAAAAAAAAAAAAAAAAAAAAAAAAAAAAAAAAAAAAAAAAAAAAAAAAAAAAAAAAAAAAAAAAAAAAAAAAAAAAAAAAAAAAAAAAAAAAAAAAAAAAAAAAAAAAAAAAAAAAAAAAAAAAAAAAAAAAAAAAAAAAAAAAAAAAAAAAAAAAAAAAAAAAAAAAAAAACCCTTTGGGAAATACCCAGTTAACCGGGGGCCCTTTAAAATGGAAATCCCTGAAAGGGAATCCCTTTGGTATTCTTTTGCGGGCAATGTAGGTTTTTTGCGGGGGGGTAATTTTTGGGCCATTCCATTTCCCAAAACCCCTTTGGGCCCGGAAGGCCTCTGATGTAAAAACTTGTACCCCAAACCCAAACCCGGGTAACTTCCCTTTCCAAACGTTTTGGGGTGTGTGATAACCCAACCAGGTGGGGGGCTTTTCCCAACATGGCAAGTTGGGGAAGGGTTTTGTGTGTTGGTGTGAAACAACCCCCTTTTGGGCCCAAATTCCAGAACTAAAACCCCGGGCCCAAGGGCAACCTTTTTCATTCCTTTGAAATACCCTTTAAATACCCTTGTAACCTTCCGGGGACATAAATTTAACATGTGAAACAATTGGAATTAAATTCCCAGACTGGCAATTGTCTGTGTTGTGGGAAAATGTTTCCCCCCATTCACATACTAAAACCCCCCTTTGGGCCCTTTTTTGAAGCTGTTTTGATGTAAACCCCTTAAATCCCCTTTTGGGGGAAATACCATCCCCCTTTTGGTGAGTGAAAACGGGAAAATTCTGTGGGAATTACTGTTAGGAATTCAATCCCCCTCCCAACTGAATGTGTTTTTGGGGCCCCCGGGAAGAGAGTTGGGGCTTTTCCCCCAAATTGAAAACCTGTTAAATGTGGGAAGGGCCGTGTAACAATTTTCCCTTTTTGGGGAAAGGGTTTAAAAATTTTTGTCGTGGGCCTTTTAATTGCAAGCCATTTACAAAAAACAAGTAAAAGGCAGGGTTTGAAACCTTCTGGTAAAGAGGTAAAAAATTTAGGTTTTATTCCCAAAACCCCTCCCTGTCTTACCCCCTGCTTAAAACCCCATTTTGGGTTGGATTTGGAAGAAGTAACCGGGTTTGTTGGCAGCAGTTTTGGGAATGACCCTGATCACTAATGGCCTTTGCATCAGTCCCCACTATGCCCCCAATGGGGAAAAACTTTTAAATTCCATCCAAATTCCCAAAGGAAACCCACCCACTCCCTTAGGAAATCATGGGGTTCCTTTTATTTAAATGTGGGCGGGGTAAAGGGTTGTTTGGGAAAACCCCCACATACCGGGAATGGAATTGGGTTTAACCCTTTTTAACAACATAACCCCCGGGAACCCCAACAAACAGGAGGTGGAATTCCCAGAAAATGCAGGAATGTAATGGCCTTCCGTTTTTGGAAAATTTTTTTAACCCCGGGGTGTGGGGGTGTTAAAAATGGGGGGCAACCAAAATTTAAACCCCCCCCTGCAGCCCATTTTTATGGGGTTTGAAGGAAACCCCCACCTTTGAAAGGGTTTAACCCCCTAAAACCCCTGGGAAAGTGTTTTGGAAGTTTTGTTTTTGGGTTTTTCCCCTTCACAATCCCCTTTCCCTTGGCCTCGAAGTGTTCTGAGGAAAATTCACATCCCCTTTGCCCATATTACCTGATTAACCCTTGGGCATTGTACCCAAACCCCTTTTTAAAAACAGAAAATTAAAATTTAACCCACCCCCCAACTTGAATTTGGGCCCGGGGTTTTTGGGGTGGCCCCAAGCCCCCTTTTCTGTAACCTTGTACAATATTTCCCCTCCATAAATTTTGCAATGTTTTTACCTTTAATTTATTTGGACACCCCCAAAAAGAATTTCGTTCAAAACTGCTAGACATTTTATGAAAAATAGTAGGGGGTTTAAACCCTGGGGGGACAAAACCGGGCTTTGGTTTTTTCCCCCCAGGGGGGTTTTAGTTTTTGGGTTGTTTAAACCCCTTTGGGTTTTTTGGGGAAATACACCCCCCTTTTTGGCCCTTTTTTTTAAATGCCCCAGTGTATGGCCCCTAATTTGGCCCCCCATATGTTTGAGGGAAACAACATTCCCATACCAAGCAGGAAAAATTTGGAAACCACATGGGGTTTTTGGCCCATTTATGTAGGGTTAGTGGGGGTTTGGAAAACAATGAGGTTTTGGATAACCCCTTCCATAATGTCAAAAAACTTCCCAACCCATATGGGGTGTGTTTTTTTTTGGGTTTGGGTTGTTTTTAACGGGGTGTTGTTATTGGCGGGTTACATGCCTGTAGACCTGTTATTTTTGAGGCCCCATGTATTTCCCTAAAAAAGGGTGGCCCAGTTTTGGGGAGTTTTTGTTTTTGTGTTTCACAGTCCCTTTTTAAATGCCTAGCGGGGTTAGTGTAATTACCCAGGGATGTTTTTCCCCCAAGGAATATTTGCAAAAAAATGAAATTGGGCCGGGCCACCAAAAACCCTTTTTGTGTAAATTTCCCCTTTGACAAAGCAGTGGGTTCTTATGTTTGTCCCCAATTTTTTAGGGTATATGTGGCCAGTAAAATTCGACCAACCAGTTATTATGGGGGTTTTCAGGACAAACCGGCCCGGGGTTGTGTGTAAATGTGGGGCATTAGGGTAGCCCAATTATTTATTGAAATACCCATTTTACATGGCCTTTTAAACCCCATCCACTTTTTGTAGGGGCCCCACATGCCCCAAACCACGGGGATTGGAACCTTGGTGACCAGAGGGGGTTGGGTTTTTCCACATATAATTGGTTTTTGCAGTCCAAAGGAATTTTAAACTTGCTAAAAGTGGTTTTTACTTTTGGTTTTTTCCTTTTTAAGGTGTCTTTTAAAACCTGGCTTACATGCCAATTAAGCGGGAATGTGACCCCAACAAAATGTCCTTTTTGGGAAAACCCTGAAAATTTGAAACAGTCTTTTTCCCTCCCTACAGCATGAATTTCCCTTGATGATTTTAGATATTTGCTAGGTAGCTCCACCCCATTTTGGAATTTTAACAAAATATTTTAAATTATTATAATATTATATTATTATTGAAATTTTTATGTTAACAACGGGTTGTGAATATAAACTTTTCATATTATATATTTATATATAATTAATTTTAAATAATTTATTTCCAAAACCCAACAACCCACACCAAACCAACCCACATATATTTATATTTTTATTAAAATATTATTTATATTATTATATATTCCTTAATTCTTATAAAAGGGCATACATTCTGAATTCCCTAAACACATTTTTTAAAGAAACCCCCTTTACATAAACATTAAATATATACCTGAAAAATAATGACATCCCCCACAAAAACACAAACCCACCCACACAAAAACATATATATATATATATATATATATATATATATATAAATTAAAAGGGATATTATATATAAGATTTATAAATACATATATATAATAAATATTTATTAATAATATATTAATATTAAATATATCCAACCTTTCAAAAACAACAACCCCCAATTATATTATTATTATATTTAAAAATTTAAAAATAAAAACATTTAAGGGAACAAAATATCAGTAAATTATATCAATTTTTAAAATTCACAATTTTAATAAAATTATATTCTGACAATTTTTGGAAAAACAAATTTTTAAATTTATTTATTTAATTTTATATAATTACGGGGCCCTTTAAGGGGGGCCTTTTTTTTTTGGGGGTGAAAAATTTATACAGATGGTTAAAAATTTTGAAAATTTTAATGTTTGCTTTTTGCTTTAAACTAGAATGTAATGTATTTAAATTTTTCATGTTAAAACCCCATTAGGTTTCCTTCCCAGTGCAAATTTTCTTAGTGTTTTTTAATTAAAAACAATGTAAATGCAACAGGAAAAACCCGGAAACCCAAGTCTAACCCCCAATTGTAAATACATTTTTAATACTTTAAAAAGTGTATGAAATTTTTGGAAAAAAAACAATGTGCTGTCATTTAAGTTTTAATGTAAAAGTGTGGGGGCCCTGGGAAAATTTGGTTTTTTTTGCCGGGGCAAAAAACTTTTATAAAAGGTGGGGGGGTTTTTTACATTTACTGGGGTTTTTGGGGTTTTCCCAAGCAACCAATTATGGAAAGTCACCTTTACCCCAAGGGGTTTCCCCCCCCAAAGGAAATTGTTACCCTGAAATAAAAGAAATGCTAAAACCCCTCTGAGGCTCCCCTTAACCGGTTCCCATTTGGTTGGCAGGGTTTTGACTCTTAAAAGGAATTTGATGTAAATAAAATTTGCATCTTTGTGTCATTTAAGTGGGGCAATTGAGGGTCATGTTGGGTTGGTAAAACCTGTACATATCATCCTTTTGAATTGAAATAAAAGGTAGACCCAGGTTATGTGATACACTGGCATGTTTTATCACTGCCTGTTGACATGCTTTCCCAAGCAAAAAAAAATTGCTAATTGTTTACGGGAAACAAGCACCCTGCATGCAAAATGGACCAGTCCTCAGCATGCCTGGTTTGTGAGCTGTGTACGGGTTTTCCCTACTGGATAATGATCTGACATGGGGAAATTAACTGTAGACTACTTTTGGGTCAGCACATTTTAGTGAGGGCTAAATGTGGTAAGGGCATACATATTGGTGTCAGATCTGTCTGTTTTCATCCACTGCATAGCTAGGGGCCCTGATGTCTGTCAGCCCCTGTACAGATGTGCAGATGGCGGGTATCCAGCTTGGTTTAACAAAACCTATGCTTGACTGACACAATGTCTCCCCAACAATAACTGGCACAGATAGGACACAACCCCTTTGTACACCCACATCCCATTACCTCCCCCTACCACAGTCAAAGAACATGTTTGGGGTACATCTAACACAGACACTAACCATTTTTTACATTTTGCAAAATTTTAAAACTGGATCACCTCACTGGCCATTTGAAACCCCCAGAGGTTTGGGTGTGCATGTATTTCCCCTGGGGTTTACCACAGTGGTGTCTGTAGATTTGTGCTGGCACATGGCAGGGGGTAACCACTTACACACACCCCACTTTTCCCCACTCTCCATGGACTAGCCGGAAATATGACCATGCAGAGATGCCCCCCAGTACTGACAAATTGTCTGTGCATTACTGGGATATATGTCTGTGTGTTGTCCCCCATTTAATTCCTTTAAACCCCGCAACACCCTTTGCCATGTTAAATGTGGCTGCTGCAGGACTTTAAATTACCCTTTTTGGCTCCTTTTCCTAAAGGCTATGACCCTTGGTACCAAAATGTTGAAAAAGGGGTTGATAGGCAGGGGATACCCACTGAGTTTGGAATGTGTTTTATGTGTGCATGTGTGTATATCTGTAGGTACAGCATTCGAGGCCACATACTCCTATTACAATAAAATTGCCAAAAGTATTATGGATAGTGATGTTGTCCCCTGGAGGCATGACAATGCATCACCTACTATGCCTTTTAGGGCATTAGATGCATATCCCTGAGTACCACTGTTGGGATGGACAATGGGTTTGCAGTCCTGGTCAATGGGGATGGTGGGTATGTGGTGTCATCATGGGTTCCAGTTTTACAATACCCAAATGGGGTGTGGGTGCTTTTCACTGTCATTACCCAGGGCCCCCCGGTACAT
This sequence comes from Protopterus annectens, assembly GCF_019279795.1. Taxonomy (NCBI): domain Eukaryota; kingdom Metazoa; phylum Chordata; order Ceratodontiformes; family Protopteridae; genus Protopterus; species Protopterus annectens. Next base: position 741,692,405 of record NC_056736.1, read on the forward strand.
GTCCCATGTACCACTGTATGGTACCACTGTCACCATCAACCATACAGGTAACTGATAACACAATCCAGCCCAGTTATGCATGTGCTGGGGCAGCCTCCCTGTAACACATTGGACACACTGACAAGTTAGTTAGCATAAGGCCCGGGTCTCTTGGATGTGTGTCTGCCTGTTATGTGTCTGTTAATGTGTATATGATGGTATGTCACACTATGTATTGTCCATATACAACCATTACATCTCCCGTTAGCATACTGTACATGCCGGGGGATGTTCGGCATGTAGCATGTAACTTGGGACACACCTCACCCACATCACTGTGTGGTGGGTGCGATGAAAGCCACACATCAGTAGCACTACATCCCTTTGGTAGGGTCTAGTCCCAGTGTTGCCAAGTAAGAGTGTGCATGTATGGGGGGGATCTACTTCAGGTTGCTGATTATACATGTCCCAGGGGTCCCTGTCCATGGGGACGGGCAGTAACTGTTAAGACCTGTGACATGTGTTCAACTGTACCCAGGATATGTCACAGCCATGGTGTCACCACAGTGCCATACCCCTTGGGGAATTTTGACTGCAGACCATCCTCCTGCTGACACATGTACACTTAAAACACAAATGGATAACATTATGGAGACCACAATCAGTCATTGTTACTAACAGCTATAATGTGTCATGGCTGGACAGCTACACTACCTGACATGTAACCTTTAAACATTACTGCTGACAACATGTTACAACAGTACATTGGTACACTGTAGTACAGTCCCCAGGGCATCAGAACCATATTAGCCTGCCCCCATCAATGTTATGGATGACGGGGATGTCCCGGGTATCATCATATGCACAGGGTGTGTTGTTGGTTTGCCAGAGCCCGAGGGTGGCCATACATTTGACACCATGTGTGGGGGTGAGGTGAAATTTTTCTGATATGGGCATGGTGATGTGGTGTGTGTAGGTATGGGGTTGCCCTAGGTGTGTTTGTATAGTGTGTGGGTATGCATGCACACATTTCTGCCATACAGCTGCTCTATACAGGTGTTCTTGGACAGCTGCATACCATACCTGGCAGGGTGTGCAGTTCACCCCCCCCATGGACATGGGACGGGCCCCGGGGGCCATGGGCATGTCCAGGTACAGGCCTTGATGTGCTACTCCCCCTGATGATGACATATGTCTACTGGAACCAGGTCCCTCCTGGGACTGGCCAGGCCACTGCACATGGCCTGCTTGGGGGTGTGACAACCCTGCAGTGCTGGGGCTGGTACTGCCACTATGGAGTGGGTTGGTGTCCAGCATGTCCACAAATGCCCTGTTGGTGTTGCTGGCCCCTTTCCCTGTGGCCATCCCCCTCCCACCACATGTTCTAGAAAAACAATCCAGGGCCCAAAGAGGCCCCCCATCTCACCCAACCCTATCCATGACCTGGGATAATCATGGAGGGGACCTGCAAGTTCATGGAATTTTCTTACAGATGAAACAGCCCTCTGCAGCCTCAGACCCTGTCTGGTGTACAGTTCCATACATGCCCCCCCATGACAGTCTGAAACATGTGTTTTGGGGGTACCAGTTGTGGTTCTGCCAGGGGCATGATGACCAGCACCTCCCGAGCACCCCGGGACATCTGCCTATTTGGGGCCCTGCCCATCGGGTATGCCTGCTTTTCCAGACACAGCAGGCATAGATACCACACTCTCCTGTGCACTGACACCAACTGCCAACTGTCCTCTGCTATGGCCACTGGTGATGGGGTATCTATAGGCACTGTGACTTTTGTGTGGGGTTGGGGTGGATAAAGGGGATGTCAAAATGGCCCGTTTCAGCCTCTGACAACCCCCCCCGTGCCTCAACAGTCCCATCATCATTTTTGGGTCTGTATGGACACCAACATCAAGATGCAGGAGGGACCCTGAAACCGCCACCTGTGGGGAAAACAAAAACACTTTAAGACCTGTATGGCATTGCCCCTAAACAGAAAAAAAAAACACACACACACACACACACACACACACACACACACACACACACACACACACACACACACACACACCAAAAACCCACCAAAAACCTACCTGTCTCTGAGTTTACAGACAGTCCCAAGTTTATTCACATAAGTTCCCCATCCTGCACATCACACTGGGTAACATACACTCATTAACGTATCATTCTTCTAAATGCCTAGACAAGTGATCACAACACAAGACCTGTTACTCCGTTACCTCCTTGACTTGATTAGAGTAGGTTTTACAAACTCACTGCTGTCATTTTCCCCCGGGGATGTCCAGACATAGTGAGCATGGACGCCATATGTTAGGGGCTACTACGTTCATTCCATAATGTCATGCACTGGAGTGTCATACATAACTGTTGCTCAGTAGATGCAAGATCTGCTGCTCAATCAACTTATTATGTGGACAACAATAATATCTGGATACACTCCCTGGACCTGTCTAGTAACCCCCCAATGCATCTGTAGTTCTACATACGTGGGTGGGCATTCACCTTTCTGCTGGCTGCAATTACCAGTATACCTGGTGTCTAGTTTCCCTCCCAAGGCATGTTCCATGCTAGAGACCTTATTATACTTTCAGCTGTCCTGTGATTACATATCAGACAAGTATTCCTGATGTCTAAAGGTGTCATTCCATGTCCATGTACTGCACAATTCCAAAATGAAGTACTGATGCATGAACAACCCCACAATCACACACGTGCATACATGGACACAAATACACACACATCCTACATGCATCAACCCCTCTCCACTCCACCAGATTGCACACGCAGACAAAATAACCCCCCCCCCACACACACACTACAGGTGAGGTTGCACAAGGATAGCACACACAGACCTCCCATTACCCATCTGTCCACATGCATAACATATGGTTCTCAACACCATGCAGTGCAGCTATAGTCAAATTCCAGTATACATGTGTGTGATGCATGGGGTGTGTTTAGGTGATTTCCCCCGGAAAAAACTGCACCCATGTACACAGTATTGCTGTGCACCTGTTCTGCACCCTGCCATGTACTGTGCACCATACCTCACAGGTGTACAGACCATTGCTGAATGTGTATTACTGTGTCAGTTATGTCTGCTCTTGCTCACAGCCCCATTTTTTGTCCCATACCTGGGATGATATGTGGACAGATGTCATTTGTGAATGCCTGATGTCTGATTTACAGATCTCAACATCAGGTGCATGTATGACCAATACAAAACTATTACACCCATCAAACCTTACCTTTGGGTATGGGGGTGTACACACCCTTATTGATATGGCCCTCTTCCTTGATATGCCATGGGACCACATCACTGCATATGTTAACATTACATGGTATGTGACATATGTCCTGTAACAAATGCAGTGTCAAAATGTGTTAGGTGTGCTGATGCTGACCAAAGCATACACCGTGGGGGTATTGGCCCCCCTTATCATGAGGTTTGTTGCACCCCTGTTATTTTACTAAACAGTCACTATTCCTGGGGGTATACTAGCATGGGGCCCTCTGCATTTGCCAGTATATGGTCAGTCTGCCCCACCATGTCCCCAACTCTGCATGACTGCAAGGTCAACTCATGTGCACATCCCTTGGAGTTCACACACCGCCATCACTATTGCTGTGGAGCACGGGTTCTGTCTGCGACCGTTCCTGCCCCTGACTGTGTGCAGATAAACCATTATAGCATCCTTAATCCCTGCTGGAGTGCACTGTTTGTCATGATGACACCCCTCCCCACCTTCAGCCTTTTTTCAGATGCTTGACAACTATGGCCTACACATGTGTGTCAGTTTGCAGTGGCCCAAACACTGAACACCACGTGCAACAGCCTATTCCCAGCTAATGAATGACAAACATACAGGTATACACTGGCACAGGCACAGTACAGATGGGGATGGTGGACATGAGGTGGGGGAAGTGTTTTTTGCAGCCCTGTATCTTACATTTATACTGTCTGTAGGTTTCCCAAAATGGTCAGGGACACCAGTACACATTGCAATGCATGACTTTTGGGACCTCTTCTGTTATGCATAAATACCTGTAGAGAGGCCCTTTTTTCCTGTGGTACAACTGTCAATCTGATTACCCTAACCCATAGGCCCATGCTTGCAGAGTCCAGGCAATTGCTGACATGAGACATGCACAGCCAGTACTTGCTAGAATTTCCTGCAAGCCCCTCATTGTTGTGGCATGTTACTGGGCAGTCCGCATGAAAATGTTGCTATATGTGACATGTAACACCATTTGTCTTGGATGGCCATCTGTTTATTTCCTATATCATTCCCGTCCCATACATCCTTGCCACATAAATGACTGTCTGCCCGTTTGCCATGGCATATGCAATGGTGAGGTATGGCTACATGTCCCGCTCATGGGTGCTACCTGTTGGGTATGGGGGCCATGTCATGTAAATGTGCAAGCCACACCTTTGTTGCAGGTAAGGGGATTTGATGGCCAAAATTTTTGGACAGCAGACCAATCATGGTGTGACATTGGGGACTGTACTTGCTGAAGGTGCATTTCCATGACAAATGCATGCAGTCAGTACCTCAACAGCTGCTTCCACTATATTTTATCTGGGTGTGTGCCCCATATGCTTCCAGTGTTTGTGAAGGTATGTATTCCCCCTATTTGCTGCCCCAACCTTTATTCCATATTACACACTCATTGCTCATGTTGGGACCACATTGCAGGTTTTTTAAAGGGTTTTGGACTGCTATTATGATATGCCAATGTAGATCTGTAACAGTTGCCATTGTAATATTTTATATACACTGTTGTAGCACTTTTAATAAAGTTTCACACATGTCCCTACTGTAGGCCATTTGTCCCACCATTATGTTCATCTTTGGACACATTTTGCAATGACAGGATGTTAGTTATATTGCAGGTGTTTACATACCCCTTTAGATACACCATCATGGTCACCACTGTATGCAGTGCAGTTAACAGCAACAATGTGAACATGTATGGCATGCATTATGGGTAGGTGTGTTAAATGTGTGCATGGAATATACCATAGCCATTTCATGACCAGTGTATTGCAGCTGAAAAAACCATACTCCCCCTACAGGCTGCTGCCCGGGGTATACCAGGGACCTACAAAAAGTGTGGGGATGTGATGTCAGTAGCCACAGCTGTGGCATTGGTACAGGGGGGTGCAGGATTCAGTACATCAACAGTACAAGTCCACTTCTAATTATCACTGTTTTTTCCCCTTGCAACAGTATTTTTTTTATTTATTTATATTATTTATTTTTACAAAATTTAATTTTTAAAATTTTTTATTATACCCTTTTCATTTATGCATGATCTTTTTTTTGTTTTTTGAATATATAACCGTTTTTTCTACTGATGTCCCTGAGTTCTTCCCCGGGTTTTTTTTGGCCCGGGGTTTTTTGCAATTTAGGGTTCCCTTGTTCCCGTGGGAGGGGCCTTTGGGGCTCCTTTAAAAGTTGAGGGGGAGCCTCCCCCGGGGTCCCCCGGCTTTGGGGAGCACAGCCCGGGGTTAAAAAAAAGATGTTGGGTTTTTTAAACGGGGTTATGCACACAGACCCCGGCTTGTTTCCACAAATTCCCCTTTTTTCCCTTTACCCCTGGTTTTGCGGTTTTTCAACCCGGTACCTTCTGAAAAAACTTAAATTGGGCCCGGTTTACAATTTTCACGGTTCCTAGTTCTTAATACTCTCTGTTCCCCCCATTTTAAAAAACAACCAAAAATGGTTTCCAAACTCTTTTCTAACTTCCTTTTTGGGCATTTTAGTTTTCCCCTTTTTTTCAACTGGGGCCTGGGTTTGAGGTTTTTACAATTGCCTTCATTTTTAAAGGGCAATTTTCCCCCTTCCCCCAAAAAAAAATTTTAGAGAATGGCCAATATAAGCCCCTGGGGCTGGCTTTATTGCGACCGGAGGAGGGGTAAAACCCTTTACATACCCCGGAAATTTTTACCTAAACTAAAAAAAATAATTTTTAACAGGAAAAATAGGGGTTTTTTAAAATTGCCCGCAGAACCACCCCCAAAAAACCCCATTTGGCCCCAACCCGGCCACATCCCCGTGGGACCCACCCTTGGGGCCCCCCAATGGCCGCACACCCTTGGTTGGGAACCCCCCTTTAGGGAAAAGGTTCCCCAAATTTGGGGGCACAAAGCTGCCTGTGAGGGGGGAGGTCCCCAAAAAGGGTCGGGTTTCCAAAGGGAAAAAAGCTTGGGGGTGTCACCGACCTTACCTCCGGACACAAAAGGGACATGGGTCCCCCTGTTAACCCCAGGCCCGGGCCCACCTTCAGGGGGAACCCCCTTTGTGATGGAAATGGTGGGGCCTTTTTTCCCCTTTGGGTTTTATTAAAGGGGGTCCAAAGGGCTTCCAAAATCGACCCCCACCTGGGTTGGTTTCCCCCCAAAATCTTCCACCCCTGTGGCCTTGGCCTATTTAAAACCAACCCCAAAACCCCAAAAACAAAAAATTTTCCTTCCCCAAACCCTTTTAACCTTTAAGGGGAAAAGGGAAATGTGGTCCCAAAATGGTTCAAGGCCCCCAACCCCCCCAGGGACACAGGGGTTTTTAGGGTTATGTTTTTCCTTCAAAAAAAAAGGGGGGTTTTTTCCTATTCTGGAACAAACCTTCAATTGTTGTCTAACCCCCAGGGGAATAAATAAATTTAATTTTAATTAAATTAAAATAAATTATTATGGGTTTTGGGGTTTTTTGGAAAAATTTTTAAAAATATATAGGTGTTTAATACCCAAAATAGACTGGGATAAAAAATAACCCCAAATTCCTTATAAACCCAAAACCTGGAACAAATTAATAAAAAGAAAATTTTTGAAAATTATATAAACTATAAAATTTTCAAAAAGATTTGGTGAGTATTAAACTTTAAATTTTGGGGGTCCTTTCATGTCCCATGAAACAAAAAACCACAGTGAAAAAATTTCAAAGGACTTTCCCCCTTAATAATTTGGGGCCCCCTTTTCCCCAGCCCGGGAAACCTTCTATGTGGAACACCTTCAAATTTTACCCGCACCTAATGAGGTCAGTCCCAAAAAAACTGCTCTCCCTTCCCAAAACCCCCTTATTTGGGGACCCCGCCATTTAAAAAATTTTCCCAAAGGGGGAAAATCAAAGTGGGCCCAAAAACCTTTAAAAAGTCACAAAAAAAAACCTATAAAAATCCGGCAAATTTTTTGGGAAAAAAGCCAAAATCAAAGCAACATAAGGTTTTTTTCTATGTTTTAAAACCCAAGGGGTCCCAAACTCAGAAAACCAAAAATGGAAAAACTAAAACCTTTTAACTTTCCAAAAATAGGGAAGGTTCTGAAAGGGGACTTCCCCCACCAGATTTAAACATTAAAAGGTGCTTTCTTCAAAAACCCATTTGGGAACCCCGGATTGTTTTGTTAGAAAAGGGGTTCCCCTTAAGTTGGGGGTTTTATACCCCAGGTTTTTAAGGGGGGCCAATTCCCCCCTGTCCAACTAAAAGAATTTGGGAACCTTTTTTTCAAATGGGTGGTTTTGGTATAAATTAAAAACATGGGGCTTGGAATATCCCCATTTGTGTGAAAATTTTTTAAATTGGTTTAAATTAACCCTTATAGGGTTCGTATACCCGGGAAGGGGCAAACATGGTATATAAAAATATAAAAATATAATAAATTTTAAAATTAATAAAAAATATTAATTAATAAATTAAATTTAATTATTTATTTTTATTATTTTAATAAAAACAAATTATTAAAATTTAATATAAATAATATAAAAATTAAAATATTTAAAGGGTCCAAAAGGGCTTGGGGAAAAACCAAAAGCCAAACCCAAATTTACCCGGGGAAAAGGGTTTTACCAGGTTTTGGCAATTCCACACACAAAAACACAACACCCAACACAACACCACAAAGGAAAAAACCAAGCCACCGACAAAGGGGGCACAAACAAAAGGCACAACCACACCATTAACCAATTTTTTGGGGATGTTTTGGCCCCCAAAATGCTGTTCTTGGGTTTTACCAAAAAAAAGGGAAAATTTCTTATTCCCCCTGAAAAATCCGCTTATTCACTTATTTGGTGTAAAGGCCCCTTTTTTGGGTATGCTTTTTAAAATTGTCCCTTTAAAAAGTGAAAAGCTTTAACCTTTACCCCTTATAAATAAACAAGCTAGGGACAGAATTATACAAGGCTTTTTTATTTGGAACAAACTAGAGGCCCCAAACCCTTTTAATCAAATTTTTCGCCAGGGGGAAGGGGGGGTAAAGGGGAATTTTGGGATAGAGTTTTTCAGGGTTAACACTTAAACAAAACCCGTTTTTTGGGAATATAAATATTATATTATATTATTATTATATATTATTAAAATACTTCACATACCTGTTAATGTTTTTTTTCCTTTTCTCTTTTGCCCCTTTGGGCCTTTTTGTTTTTTTCTTAGTTTTTTGGTTTTTGTTTTGGGGGGCCCCCTCCTTTTCTCCGTTGGTTGGTTTTATGTTTAGCAGGTTTTAAGGGTTCCCCCATGGTTTAAAGGATACCCCCTTTGTGGTGGGGTCCCCCCCTTTTCACCTTCATGCAAAACATGCTGTTAGGTCTCAAATTTCCATGGGAGGCCCATTACCCCATAAATCTTAAGGGGGCTGGTCCCTTTCCTTTTTCCGCATGGTGGCTTTCCTGTTTTGTGGCCCAGTGTTTCAGGCAGCATTTGGCCGAAAACTTTAAAAAGGAAAACAGAAATCAAAGGGAAGGTTTCCCTATTTTAAAAAATTTTCCCCCCCAAACTAAAAAAGACAAATTGGTAGGCTTGTTATAATTGGGGAAAATTTTATTTACCCTTTAAGGGGGTTTGTTTGTACTAATGTTTAACATGTGCAGTTGTTTCAACTTTTTCAATGTGGGGCCCTTTATGGCCCAATGTCCCCGATGTTTTGTTGGTCCAAACAGGGGCTTTTCAGTATTCACTCGTTGTTGTTAGTATATATACTTTTGGCTACAATTTGTGGTTTCTACCCCATATTTCCCATAAAGGAAAAAATGTTTGGGAAAATTCCGGAAACCCCCCCAAACCCCATTGGATGACCCCCACATTTTACATTGGGCCCCCCGGGGTTCCCACCCCTGGGCCTCCACCTTCATAAAACCCGGGTTTGGCCCCATATTTTACCCCGGCAGGGCCCTTGTTATGGGGGGTCCCGGATTATGTCTCGCCCTTTTTGGGCCCCCACCTACATGAACACATTTATCATATTAACGCTTTGTCCCTGTGGGGATACTATCATAGGTTCATAGGTGCATAGGTTAGTACTAAGCTAACTGCTCTTGCAAGCCATTGGAAGCCTAGCCAATTATCCCTTGTGAGACTCAAACCCTGCACCTTGTGTTTGTAAGGCAAACACCTTAACCATTAGGCCACCCTCCCAACCACCATTAGGCCACCCTCCCAATTGCTGGCCTGTTATGGACAATGTCACCTGCATGCCATTGTAAGAGCCACTATGGCTCCATATATGCATGTGGTCTGTTTGCTATGTGATTGCTGCACATCTGTTGTTATGTGTTATGGGGGATATATATGCATGCTGTTGGACATGATCCAGGATTGTGTTGACTATTACTACCCACATATGTTTTATAACACTGACACAATAGCATGTTTAGGGAACAGTTTCAAGCAGAACCATCTCTCCCACCTCATCTGGCCATGTTACCAGGCCACATCACATGTGGGACACACCCTGGGGCCTCCTCATCTACTGGTCCTGTACTATCTTCAGGTGGAGCCACCTCAAGGGATGGAGATCCCCCCACTGGGGGCACACACAGACATGATCCTATCACCCAAGGTCAGGTCCATGGTCTGTTGCATAGGGAGCTCCACAGAGACTTGGGGGATGTACTACAGCACCTTCAGGACCTCAGTACACAATTACTGGGTCCACATGTTCCTCCTGCTCAAGGCACCTTCAGGGCCGTGAAGCTGCTGTTATGACTGGAAATTGATGGGGGCCTTGTTCCCATTGTTTCCATATGGGGGCTCCTGGAGCTTCCACATTGCAGACGACACCCACCTCTAGGGTGTTTACCCACCACATGTGTCATATACCACCCCTGTAGGCTGCCCTCTCTATCTACCAACCCAACCCACCTCCACAAATACACCTGCTATCCTTCCCCAGATTCCCCTTCCCACCTTCACAGACAAGGGCAATGTAGTCCCAACAATGGATTCACATATGACATAACCATCCATGTTGCACACACAGGGTTGTCCTAAAGGTTAAGGTGTTTACCTTACAGACACAAGGTGCAGGGTTTGATTCTCACATGGGGTAACTGGCTAAGCTTAACATGGCCTGAAAGGGCAGGTAGCCTAGTACTAACCTATGAACCTATGAACCTACGAACACTTACTGTTGTGTATATATATATATATATATATATATATATATATATATATATATATATATATATGTATGTATGTGTGTGTGTGTGTGTGTGTGTGTGTGTGTGTGTGTGTGTGTGTGTGTGTGTGTGTGTGTGTATTGATATGTGTGATGTTCCCTCACACATAGCATGCAGCACTGTGATGCAAATATAGGGGACTTGTTTGGCATCTACTTCTCTAAAGTACTGGCCAACACTAAGGGACTCTGGCTAACAAAGTTTGCAGGTGACTAAAAACTGGGAGCAATTATTGAATCCCCAAATGATGTGGATATTCTATAAAAAGGCCTTACAGAAACAGATGCTTGGTGCCATTGCCATGGGCTCAAGCTTAATGCCAATAAATGTATAGTTATCCCCTTTGGAAAAAACATGTACCCATGAATTAACACATAGGTGGTAGTACACTAAACACTGAAAGTGTAATGAGAGACTTATGGACACAGGTGGACAGTGGTCTCACCTTCAATAACCACATCGCCACAACAGTCAGGAAATCCTTCTATGTGGCACACCTCATCACTAACGGCTTTTCATCCTGAAAAAAGGAGGTCATTGTCCCACTGTACTGATCCCTCATTAGACCCATTATAGAGTACAATGCCCCATTTGGTATGTACCTCACAAGACATCTGCAATAGCTGGAAAGGCCACAGAAATACCTCACTAAAAGAATCACAGGCCTAAAGCAGATGCCCTATGCTGGCCATCTAAAAAGAGTCAAGCTATACTCTGTGGCATATCGTCTACTCAGAGGCGATCTCTGCTTAACATACAAGGCCATGTCAGACCCTGAGCTGTTGGACATGCTCCACTTAAAGAAATCCCAATCTCTCAGAGCCACACACTCCAGGGATCTAAACCTTGTCATCACAATTTACAAAACATGCTGGAGGGATAGGTTCCTGACCCAGAGACTCCCCATACTCTGAAATAGACTGCCCATACATGTCAAGCAGAGTGCTCCTTGGCCCTCTTCAAAAGGAACCTTGACGATTGGATGGGAGATAGGAAATTCACCCTGAGGATCATGTCAGTTGCCCTGCTAGACAGGGGTCCAGGGAAGTAAATATTGTGGGAAGAAATATCCAGGGAATTGTTATGGCTAGGCTTGTATAGGCCATAGGGCCGATAGCCTAGTACCAACCTATGAACGTATGAACATCTATTTATATACATATGTGTGTGTTTTTGTATATATGTAGACATGCACATATGTATATCTCTATATATGTGTAGATATATATTATGTTGTATATTTGTGTTTATATATGTATACATATAGGTGTCTGTATATCTGCAGACAAACATGTGTGTATATATATATATATATATATATATATATATATATATATATATATGTATATGGATCTAGGACAGTTAATCGAAAGACCAACTGTCGGAATCCAACCCTACCGAACACCGTTTACTGAAACTGCTTTTACCAAAAAAGCAGTTTTGGTAAACGGAAGGTGAAACACACACACACACACACACACACACACACACACACACACACACACACACACACACACACACACACGCACACACACGCACACACACACACACACACACACACACACACACACAAACACACACACACACACACAAAAACAAATATAAAACACACACACCATGTTTACTCATGGGGAGCTTTGCCCCCCTGCACCCCCACCCCCCCATACTTTTATATTCTCACTCCGAGATCGGACTGCAGTGGGGAAAAGGGAATATTCTCTTATCCCCACTGTAGTCCAATCTCGCCGACTACCACTTCCCCCCAATTCCCTGTACTTTTACGAAAGTTTCGTGAAAGCACTTTTTTCGATAAAAAATGCTTTGGCGAAATTGTGACAGCCCATTTCACTTTCAGTGAAACAGTCTTTCGGTAGACTGTCCTAGACCCATATATAATATATATATACTTACACCACCAGCTATTGGCCACAGTAATATACATGCTTTCCATTACACAACACACACTATGATGGCTTACATCTTGTCAATCAGTGGTGTTCTGCACAGTCGATGGGTATGGCCCACTACCCACAGGGACAGACTCTATTGTCCATAGCAGTTGTTCAGCTGAACATCATTACAACAACACCTGATGGCAAATATAAATCATTCCACAACATCTATCCCATTATTATCGACCACGTACTACAGTCAATTACATGCATATATACTTCACATACCTGTTGTGGGAATGAAGTTTTTTTTTTCTTTTTCTCTTTTGCCTTGGCCTTTAGCCTGCTTTCTTTCTTAGTTTGATTGTTTTTTTTTTTTTTTTGTTTGTTACTCTCTCTCTCTCTCCCTCTATCCAGTAAATGGATTGAGCTGCTTTGGATAGATTGC
>NC_056736.1:741710192-741749365 GCF_019279795.1 Protopterus annectens
ATCAAGTTGTGACATGCGGCCCTCAAGCTGGTGTAGCAGATCTCCAAACTCCCTGCGGAGCTCGCTATGCACCACGCCCTGGACCTGGTGACGGGTGACAATGTCCTGTCTGTGCCTGCTCCTGGAGGGGGCGAGCCCCATCCCCTGTGGCGGTTCCACTCGAAGGTGTTGCAGGACCAACGGACAAGGAGGTCCCGGGGTGGGCACTGCTGAGGTGTGATAGGTGGGGTCCCCTGGGACCGGGCCTCCCAAACGTGCTACGGTGTTTCAATTTTACAACATATGTGGGTTAGTAATAGTCAACACATTCCAGGATTAAGTATAACAGCATGCATAGATATTCCCATTAACCAAAACATCAGATATGGAACAGTTGCATAGCAAACAGAACACATGCATATATGAAACCACAGTGGCCATTACAACAACATGCAGGTACATTGATGGCAGCATGCCACCAATGTGTGAGTATTTCAACATGGCACATGCATAGAAACAAATTTAAATGTTTATCAAACAATAGGACATATGTTCCAACAGTAGATTTAATGCAGCACATACCGATTGCACTGTGTATTTAGTTTATTGTTGCAGATATGGTGTGTGGGGGGAAAGATGTCAATTAACAACTAGTATATTCCTGTAGTTCTCATTACTTTTCTAGTCAGTGCTGTGAACTGTACCTTACAGGTATTAATACACTACCCTATGGCCTTAGTTTGAACAGTCGTATGGATGTAGACAACTATATACATGAACTGAGTTTTACCTGCTGTATACACCTCTTTCCTGGTATACCTGTGAAGGTATTGTTTGTTAACACTGCCTAACTGTTTCTACACATATTCCCAGATTCCAGATTGATGTTATTCACATACCTGTCCATCTCTTATTGCACACACTCTGGGCATGTCTTGACCACATGCAGATGAACGGGGACATATTTTGACTATTGCCCTCTTAAACCTTTGGTGAATTGTACAATGACAGATTTGTTTTCATTGACTTTTTCCAAATTTGTACAGGCCTAACAGTCAGTTATATGACATGAAATACTGCCTACATGTCAGAGATTAGCACACTGATATGCCAGGGGGACACGGTAACAGCCGGCAGATATGGGCCGATTACTGGACATTCTGGACAATTCTGTATACTTGTGGAGTATGATTCTGTATACAGCTTACTACTACTCCCAGGATTCCAACCATGGCTGTGTCTGCAAAAAATAAAACAGTGTCCATCACAGTTGTGCATGCTATATATTTCTGCTGTATAGTTCCTTAGTCAAACCTCTGTACTGATGAGTACATCACCAGGACTAAACAGTTGTATATTGCTCTCCAGTTAGTGCCCCCCCCCCCCAACTAAAGTCAAGTTTCTTTTGTGAAATACTCAAATCTATAAAAGAGCATTTCTTTTCCTCTCCTGTTTCATCTGTAACTAACCCCAGCTTTAATTCTATATCCTTTTAAGAATGTCAGGGTAAATTGGATAATGTCTACATTTGCCTTGATTTTATAGTACAAAGTAGAGTGACTGTGCAAAGTAGCATACCTTTTCTTAAGGTTCAATGAGTGGTTTCTATTCCTTTTGCACTTCACAGTGAGTGTCTGCAGAGTTCATTTAACCATTGGCTAGCCTTCTCTTTCCCTGTAGTCTTTACCCCTCCCTCCTCCAGCTCTTGTTCTTTATTGGATAACCTGAGGTAATTTAAACCCAGAGTGCCATTTTGTTTTTTTGTTTCAAATCCAACAGCAGCTGTTTGTCTCCCTTGGAGTGTAATCATCCTACTGTGAGGTTTTTGCATTCAAGGTATGCTGTATATTGTGGTTTAATTCCTAATGCTTTAGTACAACAGCTTATACTATATGTTTCTGTTATGTTTAACACTGCAGGATGCCTTTAGATAATTCTGCTTACTGAACTGCTGTCACATATGCACCTAGATATGTTCTGTTTTCCTTGTTTACTGTTATAGAGCCAGAAGGGCTATTTCACATGCTGCATTTCACTGCTCTGTCTAACTGCATTGACTAGTTTTTAAATACATTGAAAGTGTATCTTGCTTAATTTAGTAGAGGACTGCTTTCTATATTTACATTTTATATTTGTATGTTGCCATAAGAAAATATGCTATGTTATCAGGTGCTGAAGCAGGATTAACCATTGCCTGATGTTTTTGTTATTGACTATTGCTAAACAAAAATCCAATCTGACTGGTCACACAGTATGTGCTGCCTTAACCTAATGCTCACTTACATTTTTCTTCTATTTTTCTTTCAGTAATCCAAACCATCCTTCAGGTCAAGCAGGTCTCTGCCCCCCATATCAAGCAGTAGAAATTTCAGTTGTTTCTCTTGAGCACTGGGCACCCACAGACACTTGTCCTGCAACTAAAACGACTAAATACTAATGTAGGTGCTTAACTTCCAAGTGTCTAGTCAGTAAAATACCTTACTTGCATTAACTTAAACAAATGTTAGTGAGTGTATTAGTATATTTCTGCTGTATAGTTCCTTAGTCAAACCTCTGTACTGATGAGTACATCACCAGGACTAAACAGTTGTATATTGCTCTCCAGTTAGTGCCGCCCCAGGACTAAACAGTTGTATATTGCTCTCCAGTTAGTGCCGCCCCCCCCCCCAACTAAAGTCAAGTTTCTTTTGTGAAATACTCAAATCTATAAAAGAGCATTTCTTTTCCTCTCCTGTTTCATCTGTAACTAACCCCAGCTTTAATTCTATATCATTTTAAGAATGTCAGAAAATTATACTCTGTGCCCATAACATAGCCTATAACTTTGTGCAAACATATTACATTACAGTTAAAATTTCAGTTGAACATATTACAATTTAAGCTAACATTACATACTTACCAAAGCCTAAAGAAACACTTAGAGTCGGTGTTAGCCGCTCGCCCTCGCTGCTTTCGGGCTTGCTCCATCCCTCCCTGCCCCTATTCCCACCTGCCCCACTACTTCTCCTTTTATTCTAACCCCTAATCACCTGACCAGTAGTCCAACCCCTAATTCCTAACAACTAGCCCAACCCACTCATCCTACCTCCCCCACCCCCCAATCCAATTATATCCCACTCCCAAAACACATTCCCAGGCAACACAACTCTACCCTCACACACAACCAACCAGGAATCCTAGTTGTACTTCTCACTCAAACTAGTATCATGTTACCCACACTCACATCCCTATCACTAGCTCTACTATCGCTAACCTTCCTAACTTCCTTACAAACAGATCTACCGTTGCACAACTGCTATCACACTACCCACACTAGCCCACCCTTTCAAACTCACTCAGACTTCTACATCTGCCCTACAGTCATAAATCTTACAACTACATATTACTCACTAACAAAAATTACACCATCTCATCACACTAAGAAAAACTCTCATAGACCAAGCTCAAACAATTAATATTAAAAACACATACTGACACTCCTACAAATTCTGCTAACCTCTGGTGACATTCACCCAAATCCAGGTCCCTCTCAGCTAGACAAACATCTGACCTGCTAATCCTAAATCTCAACATAAGAAGTATTACCAATAAGCTAACAGACCTACATGCATTCATAGCCCACTACAACCCTGACATACTCGCCATTACAGAAACCTGGCTTACACCCAGTATCCAAGATGAAGTCTTTCTTCCCCCAGGGTATAATACACTTAGATCTGATAGAACAAACAGGAAAGGAGGAGGAGTAGCCATTCTCTTTAAAAACACCCTTAACCTCCAGCTCCTGCACACCACACCACCCACTTTTCAAACTGCTGAAGTCCTGTTTTCTGTCCTATCCATAAGAAACACCAAGAAGATTAATATAATATGCTGCTATATACCTCCAGGCAACAACTCGCTCATAATAGAAGACATCCTACACTGGACAAAGGACAATCTACCTCAGGAAACAATCCTACTAGGAGACCTTAACACTGACTGGGCAACCTGTAACTCCAGCAGCCCCTCTACACATATCAATCTATATGGGTTCTCTCAACTAATTAAAGAACCAACTAGAATAGATGAGAAAACAAAGAGAGAATCCATACTGGACTGGACACTAACCAACTATCCCAAACAAAACTATACAGTAGGCTGCCTCCCAGATGACTTAAGTGATCATCTCCCCACCTTCCTACTCCAGAAACACTCCAATCACCCCAAACCAGTAGTCTACAAATTTATGCGAGATGACCGTAACCTTACCCCACGATACCTAAATACTGTCCTAAGCCACTGCAACTGGGAACCACTACGGACACTCGGGTTAGACCAGGCAGTAGACTACTTCAATACAACCTTCTCTAACATCCTTAATAGTCTAGCTCCCAGCAGAAAGATCAGAGTTAAAGCCAACTACGCACCCTGGCTAAATAGAGACACCAGAGCCTTACTAAAAGCTAGAGATAAAGCCTGGAAAATCTGGAAAACTGACAAAACCCTAGCTCCAGACAATACTATCAACAGCTTAGAAACAAGGCCAAGGCTGAATCCAAAATAAACAAACAAAACTATTTTCTTAGCGCCCAAAGGAAATATTCAAATAGTCCACAAAAATTCTGGCATGCCATTAACTCCCTACTAAAGCCAGGCAAAACCACAACCCCAGCACCCATCTCTACTAACAATACCCTAGACACAGCTTCTCAATTTAATAACCATTTTACTAAATCCATCCTGGCCCTGTCCAGTCAAATAACCAAAAACATTCTACCTCAGTCACAACATAACCTATTCCACACCACCCCCTCTTTCAGCCTATCACCAGTGCCCACCTCAACTATCAAAAACTCCTCCTAAAACTAAAGCCAACCACACTAGCAGCTGATAACATACCTGCTGCATACCTAAAAATGGCTAGTGACTCCTTATCATATCCTGTATCCATCCTTATCAACCGCTCCATACTAGAATCCTACATACCCAAACTCTGGAAAGTATCTCGCATCATTCCTCTCCATAAAGGAGGTAATTCTTATGAATTCTCCAACTACCAACCTATTGCCATCCTTTGCCCCTTATCCAAAATTCTTGAGAAATGCATCCACTTGCAAGTGATGACATTTCTTAACACACACAATCTACTATCTACCACACAACACGGTTTCCGTCCACATCACAGCACTACCACAGCCCTTTTATCTTTCACTAATTATATAAACCTTCACAGGAATGATAACAAATATGTATCGCCATTTTCCTAGACCTCTCAAAAGCATTTGATATGGTCTCCTCCATTCTACTAGACTCACTAACATCATTATCCTTCACCTCCTCTACTATGGCCTGGTTCAGAAGCTACTTGTCTGACAGGCAACAATCAGTCCAGTGGAAAGGAACTCTGTCTACACAACTTCCAGCCACCATAGGTGTCCCACAGGGCTCTATACTGGGCCCGCTGTTGTTCTCTATTTTCACAAATAACCTCAAATGCTCTACACAACATGCCACACTCATACAATATGCAGATGATTCAACTCTGATCTGCTCCGCCTCATCTCCCACCACCCTACATACACTCACTCAAGATACCTTTATCTCAGTAGAAAATGGATATCTGGGATCCAACTAATTCTAAATCCCAAAAAGACAAAACTGCTACTATTTACCCTAATAGATAAAAAAACCCTCTCCTTTACCATAACCTCTAAAGGCAACTCCACCATCTCCCCTTCTAACCACACCAAACTTCTGGACATTGAAATAGACAATAATCTCCACTTTGATGTTCACATCTCACATACCATATAACTAGAACACAAAAACTAGGCTCCCTATACAGGCATAAGTCCTTTCTCTCGCAAAAAGCAAGAGTCACTCTTGCACAAAGCCACCTCCTCTCAACTCTATTATACGCAGCACCAATCTTTACCCAAATCAGACAATGTGACCTAGACAAACTAGAATCATGCTACAATAAAATAGCCAAGTTTGCTACTAACTCAACCTATAGAACCCATCACTGTACTGCACTAAAAGAACTAAAATGGCTTGAGCTACCACAGCTACTTAACTATCACCAGCTGGGCACAGCCTACAATATTCTCAAATATCCTGAAAACCCCTCATTATCCAACCTACTTACTATCTATACTACAAACCGATACCTACGATCCGGTGAAAAATCTCTCCTCTCCATCACCAAGGCTAACAATAATGCAGGAAAGCGCTCTACTCCCACACCGTTGCCAGAAATTGGAACTCTCTTCCCTATCTGTGTCCTCTGCCCCTCCACATCCATATTCAAAAACTCCCTCAAATCGCACCTTCTTAGTACATGGTTATGCCCTTGTATCACATAACCCTACCCATACTACTATTAACTCCCCAAATTCCTCTCTGATCACATGCTGGAGCTCTGATCCCCTGTAGGCTTGGTCATCTAAAAGGGTACTTTTAACTGTAGAATCTTACTTGATATATTTTCTTTTCTTACCAAAGTATGACTGACATTGTCTTTTTACCCATGTTCTATATCTTTTACCTGGAGTGTTTTTATTAATTCTTGTTATATTACTATGCTCAGCATACATGATGTAACCTGTTTTGTGTATTATGCTGGATGTACTGTATTTGTATAACTTGATGTTGGAGCTTTTCTCCCCGGGCCTCCGCTGAAAATGGACCTGGTCCAGTCGGAATTTCCCGGTTAACAAATGTAAAATAAATAAATAAAATAAAATAAAATATAGATATTGCTGTGTATCTCTTGTCTGATTTCTGTCTATACTTCTCCTGTGGTTATGCAATCTGACCTTGTAATTACAACACTCTTATACAGGATTTCCTAGACAGTTTTATTATGCAGTACAGTGTGGGTGACAGTGATGAGTCATACCTTTTTATTCAGAGCAACTGCAACGCTAACAATGCCATACAATACCAGAGTAAACAGTACCGGTACATGATATCAATCTTTTATTTATAGGCACAGTTTTTGTATTTGACAGACCTGTGGGGGCAATGTTTGTTAGCACTATCTGAATGTTGCCATACATATTAGAAGATTCAACATTAGTATTATGCAGATACGTCTCACTCTGTTACTGCACACATTCTGGTCACAGCTTGACAACATGGGGGTGGAGGTGGGACATACTTGGCTTATTACTCTCATAACATTTTGGGGAGTTGCTAGAGTGACATGTTTGTTCCTATAGATGTCTGACAATCAGTTGTCTTTCGTATTTGCTGCCTAAACATCTGGGATCATCCCAATGATTTGCCAGGGGGACAGACAGCAGATATGGGCCATTTTACTGGACATTCTGGACATATCTGTACAGTTGTGGGGTATGATTCTGTACAGCCTACTACCACTCCCAGGATTCGAACCATGGCTGTGTGTGTTACAAATACAACAGTTCATGTCACAGTTGAGTGTGCTATTTGGATTATGTTGTCTGTCTTTTCACTGTTTTCTGTTTGTCTTTTTCAGTTGTACTATATGACCTCTTGGGATTACAACAGTCATATACAGACATTCCTACACATTTTATTTATGTAGCACAGTGTGGATAGCAGTGCTTAATACAACAGTACTATTAAGAGATTGCAACTCTACATTACCATATGATACCAGAGTAAACACATGCAGTCCATCAGTTAGACCTTTACTGTCAGGCTATTATGCTTTTATTTATTTACAACCTATATGAGACTCTTCCTGCCATATTCTCTGATGTATGCAGTACATGCCTTAAACAATACAGATTTTATACAAGCAAGTAACTTACTACTACATTTAGATTTATTTCCTAGGACAGTACATGCAAGAGTATTACTAACCTGCCTCACATCGCAACCGCTGCAATCTACAGGCATGGGCTTCCTGGATCGCAACCCACTCATCTGCCACTGTGAAAGACATAAGAGGAATATTTAGCCATACCTATCCATAATATACATGAGCTGGCAATTATTAAACAGGTAGTGTACTGACACTTACACATGGCTGGGACATCCCCTGTCCTCTTAGCCTCTTGGATCCACTGATCCAAGCGATCCCCCTTTCTCCGTTTCAGGTCGGCATAGTGATGCCTGACCTGCTCTCCAGTTTGGGGTATGCTAGTGGAATTGGTGAAGTCATGGGTGAGATGGTCCCAGCCTTCCACTTTGTATTGGGAACCCTGGTACTGGCCCTGCAGCAGTCTGTGGTCATGGTCTTTCACAAGGAGTCCTGCCAGGACTCTGGACTCCTGGATGCTGCAGCACTGTGTCCAGAAGTGGACACCCTCTCCAATACCAGTCATAGTGCCTACAGGAGGAAGCTACAACCAGTTATGAGATGTATTCCCACCTGTGGGGTTTAAATCGGGCTGATTTCCTGCACTTTGCTGTGATTGGATAGTTTTGAAAATGCTAATCTATGGGCAAACCTGCTTACCTAAGGTTGGCATAGCTTAATGGGGTATACCAATGGGCAAACTGATTTAGCTGGCTTACACATTGCTTACACCTAGTAAGAAGGGCTGTGCAAAGCTTAGCATTGCTTAAATTTTAATTTGCTTACTATTTGCTGTTTGGCATTAATTTCTTATTCATTGCATGTTATATATGTGTTTGGTATCCATGATTCATGTGTATGTACACTGTATGGGGTCCTTGTGTTTATTAGGGGATTTCAACACTTTATCACAATGACACCTGACATCTGGACTTAATGCAATACTCCATTTCACATATTTATGTTATGTAGTAGGTTATACAACATAAAACTATATATACATTCTTTTCACGTTAAGTTTAGCATTCCTATAGTGCAGATCTGTTTGGCGACACCTGAGTGTTATGTATTGATGTAATGGCTTAGTGGTTAACTACTGTGGCTATAGTGCACAGATTCCTGGGTTCAAGAGCTGTTTATTTTGTTTCTGGACAGAACAGCGGCTGTTGCATACAGAGTGGTTAAGGCACTTTTAAGCAATTGTAAGCTTGTTTGTGCAGGTTTTCCTGAAGGTAAGCAGTGCTAACCTCTGATTAAATATGCTTACAGAGAGTTAGCTTCACTATTGCTTAACCTGTGTGCGCATTGCTTACCCCTGCACAAATGGGCTTAAACCCACTTACTACTGCTTAAGTATGCTTACTCTTGCTTAATAGTGCTTACTCCTGCTTACCACCACACTAATTTAGACAGTAATGTCAAATGGTTCTTGGGAAGGTTTTGGATTTGGAAACTCTATGGATTTATCATTCATTGCACATTGTACCTTTGATTTGTATCCCTGATTCCTGTCTACATATACTGTATGGGGCACTTGTGATTATCTGTGGATTTTACAACATTATGACAATGACACCTCACATCTGCATTTAATGCAGTACTCCATTTCACAAATATATGTTATTTAGTAGGTTATGCAACAAAACTATTGGTCATAAAGTGATTTGACATGGAAAATGGAATGTATTGGAGTGGGACTCGAACTGGTAATAACTGCTTGTAAGGAGAATGCTCTGCCCACTACACTATTGCAGTACTGCTTCATTTGCATATATCATGGTTTTTATCCTCTTGTGCCATTTAAGCTGCATTACATGCAGCTAAGCAATGGGCAATCCTGCACACCTACGGTTAAATTTTATCTGTTTCATAAAAAAAGCTTCTTTATGTTTCATGTTTTAACTATTGCTCTTATAACCTTGGGGGGATGTTGTTGGGGGTATGCAAACAACTATGAGTGGTCTCATTCATTCTTATTCCTAAAATCCTGTTCTTGATTGCAGGGGCATGTATATTCTGAGATCTCTGCTCCCAGACATGCCCCCTGCACACGTACATGCTCCATGTCCGTTTAGGAGCTCAGGCAGTACACCTTCATTGATATGCATGGTGCGCTGCCAGGAGCGGCCTTAGGTCAACTGGTGCCCTATGCAAAGGGGCTCAACGGCGCCCCCCACCACACCACCCGGTGCCCCCATCATAGTCTACATACACCAAATAAACACTGAAAAAGCGCCCCTGCTTGAGTGGCGCCCTAGGCGGCCGCCTAGTTGGCCTATGCCTAAGGCCGACTATGCGCGCTGCCATCCTGCTCCTAAACAGCAGCTTCTGTGCAGGACTAAGCTAGTCCTGCACGGAAGGATACTGAATCCGGAAGCATGTCTCGGTGACTGCACAGACATCAGCATTCTCTAGGGTGAGGAGAGTTTTTAGGTAGTGGAGTTTTTTATTTTATTTTATTTATTTAACATTTGTTTACCAGGATAGTCTGACTGGACAGCTAGTGTCTGTTTTCAGCGGAGTCCTTGAGAGAAACGCTCCATACAGTTACAGAATAAAAAGTAATTCATAGTAACATTTTTTTTTGTTACAAAGTGTAAAAGATAACAACAGTTAGGAAACATGCTATAGAAAAGTGTAACAAGTTAAAAGTGCAAAGTTTAAGTACAAATATGTGAGCATAGCACTATCATGGGCTAAGCATAGGTACAATAGTTGTACAAGGCATTTTCATAGTAAGAAGATATGTACAATATTTACAATATATACAATGAGCATCAGTAGAGCACAATATTAGTATTCACCAGAAGCATAAGGAAATATTTTTTTGTTTATGTTCCAATAAACAAAATTTGGAACAATATTTTTTGTTTAGACTCTTAGCATTGAACAGTAACATTGTTAGAGTTTCTTGGTTTTGATTTCCTATGTCAGAAGTACGTTCAGTTTGGCATGAGGGAGGACAATATTTTAGCTTATATTCAAAAACCTAAAGGGGAGAGGTGCAGATCATCTCTGGCAAAGCAGCATGGTCTGTTGACCATCTTCTTCCATGCTGAGAAATATTGCACCCCCTTAGAATGACACCAAAAATTAAGCCAAATATTAAAGTCAGTCATCTTTTTTTCATATTATAGTATCATCCTTAGAGAAGGTAAAATGCTACTCAATGCTGGGCTCATACCAGCCTTGGAAACATATTTCAAGAGCTCCATGATGTTTCTCTTCATATAATCATACTGGTACTTGTGGTGCAATGACATGATTGTGTACATAATGTAGTGGATTCCGGCCCCCGATAAGCAGCTGACCATGACTTTCTCCTTCCTGGTGAGAGAGACATCAGTGTGTCTCACAATGGAGTCTCTAATGACCAGAATGTTGGATTGCGTGGTGGCTTGCCTTATGGGCTTAGAAGTAGAGGTGCCATGAGATGTGGCTCTATGTGTTGATGTGGGTGTTGTTTTGAAAGAGTGCATTTCACATTGCTAAGGGTGTTTTTTTATGTGTAGTTTGTCTAGGAGATCTTTGGGATTTAGTAAGGTTACATTTAAGTGCCTCAACATATGTGGGGTATGTGTCAACTTTGACTTGTGTGTGATGGGTGCAGCATGTGTACTACTGACAACATTATTGAAATTAGGAATGCTTTTATGTGAGAGATTTGCCAACTGTGACATTGTGTAAATGCTTTTCTCACATACCATATCAGTTTGTTTGATATTTAACTGGTTGCCAGTAAACACAAGTCAATTTTGACATAGACAGTTGAAATGAGAAGATAAAGTAATGTTAGGAGTATCCGGTTTGCAAATCTGGGAGCAGTGCTTGTCACTGCAAACTAGTTGTTCTATATGCAGGTTGGTATTGGTGAAATTTAATGGTGCTTTTACAGGAAGAATGTCAACTCAATATGTTTGTGGCTATACAGGGCACTGCAAAACACTTGAGGGAAAACTTCTAAGTAGAGCCAGATGATTTATGGATAATGTATTTAGGCAGATATTCTGAATTCAGAAGCAAATCAAGCAGTACTTACTGAAAAGAAAGAATTAGCTTGTCAGGAATGATGAAAAGAGGGGACTTGTGTGAATGGCTGCTGCCTGACTACTACCTGTGTTGGTCTCACCACAGCTTTACTCTGCTGGGATACAATGCTCCTTTGCTTCTTCTCTCACCAGATGCAAAATAGTAGCACCAATCCTAAGATAAGAAGCAGGCCACAGCCTGTTTGTTGATCCACACTCTTGGCCCAGATGATGTAAGGGTCTGTAGGTTTGTTGTAGCCTTTTCCTGGTAGATGCCTTGAATAGCAACCAGATCAATCAGGAAGATGAAGCATAGACACTCACCTCACAATCAGAAAGTGTCAGAAATCTATGCACTCTGCTCCTTCTCTAAGCAGGAGCAAAATATAAACATAAATTCCAAACCGGTACCTATGAAGCAATTGTTAGGCTTTCTGGTGATCAGCAGTCCCTAGGGAATAATGTTCCTATGCTCCTTCTCCCACCAGGAGCAAAACAGAAGCACTAATCCTAAGATGACTACTGAGAGGCAGAATGTGGGCTGTCTAGCAATTGGTGTTTTTGGAGTAGATGTTTCAGATTTTAAAGGTAAGATAGAAAAATGTGTTAATATCCTAAGAGATGCAGTGTGTACTAAGAGGTTAGATATGAAAGAGGGGATAACTTAAGCTTTAGATATCTAAGTGAAGAGCCACTAATTTTAAAACAGCAAGATAGATTGGAAGGGGTGGGCACTTTGTATTCTGGTTCTATGGAATACAGTGGGATGGCCAATAAATTTACATATTTGAAGGACAGTGATTTCACGAAATGATAATTTTGTGCTTACTGACAATAACCAACGAAGGGAGAGAGGGAATGTGGTATGTTTTCAAATTAACTTAAGGGACAGGCAACTAGAAAGTCAGTTAAGTTAAAAAAAACAACAGCACCAGGGTGGGAGGGTGGTGAACAAAATGTATTTCTGTATGAATCACGAGCCAGAACTGTGATCTCTTTCCTAGTTTAAATATGCAATTAAAATAGTATACAAATAAAACACAATGTAAAGAAAATTAATCACAATATACAAACAGAAGAAGGCAATAAAGAAATACAAAATACAGGAAAGCAAAAACAAACTAACCTTTCCCTCCCAGCAAGTTGTGGCAGAGTCTGGGTGAGCTTTTCTAGTAAAGCCTAGGAATGTTTTATTTTACCTTAAATAGAAGGTTTCCTTCCTAGTTCCACCCATAGTTTGCTGGTAATTAAATGCAATTGACCTGTTTTAATTTCTGTGTGATTCTCAATAGACACAGCTGCAGTCTCTTTCCTAGTTTAAATGTTTAATTAAACATGGGATACGAGTAAAACACAGTGGAAAGAAAATGAATCACAATATACAAAATAGAAGAAGGCAGTATATCAACACAAAATATCTTAGACACACAAGGTACATGGTTTGATTCTCATCTAGGGATGCATGGCTAGGCATAAAAAAGCCTCCTGGGGTCAGCCTAGTAATCATCTATGAACCATAGATAGTTCACAGTTTAATACAAATGCTTAGTACACATTAATATACTTTGAATAGTCTATGTTCTTCTACTGTTTTATTATTGTTAATTATCGAGTAACCTGCTTGTTAATATTGTTTTGTCTCTTTTTTTCATCTACTTGTAAACTCTGGGCTAAGTCCCAAAATGGTCCACATGTATAAATGTTTTATCTGGTCAACAAATACATACATAGACACATAATTAAAAATAAATAAATAAATAAAATAATAAAATCTAAGCCTGAAACACTTCTTTCATGTGATTTATAAACAGATTACCACAGAATAGCTGCTGAGAAGAATGAATGATGCCGATGATGATGAGCATACGCTAAAGCATCATAACATTTACTGGTTAAACTGGTGGCGAATTGTAACTGAGAGGAAATGGTTAACATGTGTTAAGGTGATTTGGGGATTATGATGTTCTGCTCTTAACAATACTGCTTTCTGATTGTTATTTGGTAACACACCTGGGCTTGTTGTGTAAATGTTATAATGAAGATTCCTGTAGATGCAGATGTTTACTTCTCTCTGTTATGTGCTTAGCCCATTTCTTCAGCTTAATCTCTAAAGACCAACAACCAGTTCTTTTTCAGAAACACTTTGCATTCTGCTGTTAGCCGAATTAAGGAACATTATATATTTTTCCTTACAAGGATGAAATATCTGAATAGAGGTATTTGTTGAAAATAACGATTGTAGGCTCAATGGTCAAAATCTGTCTCTATCTGAGATTCCCCACGCAAGAAGCTGCACCCCCTTATCAACTTAAGTCAACTCTGAGGTCCCTCTACCAGCAAGCAAATGGGGCAATACTTTAATGTTTTTTCGTTGCCCCTTTTCTTTTGTCTGATACCACAATTTGGTAATTTTCTTTGATCAAGTAACCTCTTCTCCTCAATAGTCATACAAGAAGTGTTGCAGGCTCCATTCTTTATCTGCAAATCATTTGGAGTAAATATTTATAACTATTCTGCTTTTTGGTGGCAATATGAATAAGCTCCCCAACCCATAAGTAAAATCTCTTTCCTTTGGTATGACAGGAATTTTATAGCAGGTGGTCTTGGCCTTATAACTGTTTTTGGCTCAAGAGTTTTAATTAGGTGTTTGGGCTGTCATTATGAATCCTCCAAACTATTTATTTGTTATACTTGAGAGAGACTAAGGAGACAAGGGACTGTAAATGCAAGTCTGTCCTGTCTTTCATTTTTCCTTGGTAATCCAAATATTCCCAAATTTGTTATTTTGGATCTGTTTTCCCAATCATACATTTTGTTTCTTGCATGTTTGTTTGATTTCCATGCCTTCAATTACAGAATTCTCCTATATTGATGAATAAGACTTTATAAGAGATTTGGTAGCCCCAAGAAATGAGATTGTTCATGTATTTCATGTATTTTAATTCTGTTTGATACTCTACAACTAAAGTATTACAATCCTATAATGTTTTCAGTGCTTTGGAATAATTTGATTGCTAATTTCATCCCTTCATGTATGTTGCCATTACTTGTACCCAAAATGGAGTCAGTATGGATGGCTACAAAGTTTTTAACATTTCTTTAGAAATGTATTTAAGGCATTGCATTTGTAGATGTACTTCCCATTAAACCATTACATTATCATAACAGTAGCAGTTTTTATTTCCTGAAGTATATTTTTTAGTTTTTTTTCCCCCAGTCAGGGAGAAAGCTACATCCATATATTATACTTTAAATGCACTGAAATAGCAAACATTTGGATACTTGTCCTGTCACTTGATCCTTGAGCGGGCACTCTGTGCTCGGTATGTCTTTAAGAACTCCTATCAGGTACCTTGTCAACACTTCATTCATTTTTTATCTTGAATTTATTTGCTCTAGATAAAAAAAATGTCAGTACTGGTATCCCACATGGGTCTGTCCTGCATCTCTTCTTCTTTGGTATATAGATTTCTGTGACATAAAGGCCAATAACAAAGGGCTATGGTTAACCAAATTTGCTGATGACTGCAAACCAAGGATAGTTATCAAATCCCATTCTAACACTTCAATTCCCCAGCAAGGGTTTGACCAGACACATGCTTGGTTTATTAATCATGGACTTACTTTCAGCACTATTAATATAGCAGGGTTTATTCTGGTAAATCTAGCATCATTACTGTCTGCTGTATAGATAACATTACACTTAAATTTGAACAGTCTTATGCAGTTATGTATGTATGTATGTTGAGAGCAGACTCACCTTTGACCATACCAGTGGTAGTCAGAAGATTAGTCTACCTTGTACAAATTATCCTTCATGATATTTCCTCAAAGTCCAAAGGCGTTATTGTCTCATTTTATTTATCCCTTATTAGGTCCATTATTAAATATAATGTACCTTTTGGCATGTACATTATCAAGCATGTCAAACTAACTTGAGAGACTTCAACATTTCCTCACCAAAAAGGTCTCAGGTCTCAGTACCATTGGCTATTCTGAAAGAGTAAAGGGTCTGTCGCTCTACTCAGTGTCATCCAGACTCCTGAGGTTGATCTCTGCTTAGATTTTCATTCTATAAACAGCCCAGCACTCTTTGAACTACTTCAGCTAAATAGAATGAGGGGAAACACAAACATCCCTTCTAGAGACTTAAACCTATACTGTCACATCAGCACAACCAGATGGAATAACAGATACCTCACCCAATAGATCCACCATTTCTAAAATAGGCTGCCATTGTATATCAAGCAGAGTTCTTTCCTAGCAATCTTTAACAACATACTAGATGATCAAATTGTGATCTCAATTTTTCACTAAGGATATGTTGAGAAAATCTAGCTAATGAGGGATGCGCTTGCTCTCCAGTCTTGGGTGATGTGGCTGGGCTTCTTGAAGGTGTCCTTTGGTCATGAGCTTGTTAAGAACATATGAACCTATTTATTAGGTAATGGATATAAAACTATAAACATGGAAACATTAAATGTTTACATGTGCAGCTTCTGTTATGAATAGTAGCCAAAGTGATTTTCCTGATATAACTTCCCTCTCGTCCACATAGACACAGTTTCTGAACTTCAGCTTATCACTATGGGTCAGAGGTGAGGATACCTGTTAACATTTTTTTTTTGCATGAATGATGAGGGTTTAGTTAAGTTGCCTGAATCTATATAAGAAACTACCAGATATATTGTCTGGCCAGACTGAACTAGAATTCATAATTTTACTTATGGCAACAGTTATTATATCTCCTAAACCAATAATTTCCTCTAATATTTTTCCTTACTATTTAATTTTATAATTAAATGAATTAAAGGTAATCCTCACAATGAAAAAATAAAGACTTTGGAAGCTGCTACAAGTCTGAAGTTGTGCAATTGAAAACAATGTTAGAAATTAAGACGAAGATAAATGCAAAGGACCAGAATCATTAATGTCTACAGTAAGTGTACACAGTCTGTATTCAAGAACATCCCTATTCCATTTTTTGTGCTTTTGAGTCATTCAGAAAGATTACAGTAAGTGTATATGTAGTCTACACTTTGTTGTAACCTTTATGAATCCCTTTCAATATTTAAGGCTGCAAGAAAGTCAGTAGGAAAACTAAACTAGGAGGAAAAAGGTGTGAGTTATGTTTGTGTTGTCTGTTCACTCAGACTGGTGTACACATATCCCCGGAGTCAACAAACTTCCATGAAAGAATAGCTTATTCCTGTGCAGCATGACAGTGCACCATGCATATTCTTGAAGGAGTGCTGCCATGCTCTAATACAGACATGATTCTGTGTGTGAGTGCAGGGGTGTATCTGAGAGCAGTGCAGTCACAATGCACACCCCCCCCTGCACTCCAGAATTGCCATTCAGCAGTTCAAATGAGAGAGGATGCATACCTCTCAACCTCATAGAGCACAACAAATGGACAAATGTTGGGGGGACAAATAGGGACACAGATTTTAAATATAATTATCATAGGTTCACACTAATGCTAAACTTGTCATACCAGTAAAATGAAAAAAAAAATAAATCACATATATATTTTTGGGGGGCCACAACAAAGTTTAAGCATAGCTGGGAGGGTGTGTGCTTCACACAGCTGTGCTTAGCATAGCTTAAATATCTGGAGTTAAATAGGAAAATATCAACTAAGCAAGTAATCCAAAATAATGTAGCTGTTAGAACTGCAGCTTTGTATGCAGGTGTTCATGGTTCAAGCCCCAATGAAGTATTTACACATTTACATGTGAAAGCAGTTGTAAAAGTCATATGTTGTAATAAATGAGGTAGTAAATAATATTTATCATCCAGGGTAGTGTAGCAGAACCAAAAATAAGGTGTCAGTCCAGGAAAGATGTGAAACCCCCATATAAACACAAATGCCCCAAACAGTATAGTAACACAAGAATAAATGTAATGAAAGTACATAGGGGGGATGTCAGGGAAGGTAAACATAAAATTATAATATGTCAGGAATGATGAGTCAATCCCATAAAGCTGATAGTCTATAAAATAAAACTTAAGCAATGCTAAGCATTGCACAGCTATGCTTACCAGGTGTAAGCATTGCTGAAATATGAATGCTAAGTAATAAGTAGCCCAGCTAAGCGGATTTGCCCTTTGGTAAGCAGTGCTCAGTGGTGGATCCAAGAATTTGCAGAAGGGGGGGGCGCAGTATAGAAAGGAGACATTTCAGATATGTGGAAAGTAGATGAATGGGATGGGGGCTGTAGAAAGAGGACCAGCTAGAGCTGCTCTGACAGCAGGTATGAAAAGACAGCAATATACATTCAGCTGTATATCCTTGTAGTGCAGCTATGATATTGGTAGTAGGTAACTCCTATCTACCATACATCAAATTTACAGACAGTACCAGGTGTTTCAAGGCATGACCGGGAGTGATGTCTGGTCATCTATGCCAAGACATAATCTCTTTTCATGATGGCATTGCTTACATATGCATTATGATACCCTAGGAAACAGTGCCAATGAAAATGATGTGACCACAAGTATTGATAATGCAGGCATTGTAACCTGGTAACCCCAAATATCCTATTAATTGGTGACTCGACTGTCTGCTAAATAGGTTTGTAGATCACTGGTCAGTGTAAAAAAAGTTTCTGACAGTATCATGTCTGTCTGGGGCCAAAATTAGGGATCTCAGCCCTGATTACGTTTGCATGTTCTCCCTGCATTCGCGTGGGTTTCCTCCGGGTACTCCGGTTTCCTCCCACATTCTAAAGACATGCTTCTGGAGCGTTTCTCTCCGGGCCTCTGCTGAAAACAGGATAACCCATACAAACTTAGAAAGTTGATAGAATAACAGGTTTTGCATTAGCATGACTTTACCCTCGATGTGGAGTCTGAAATGAACTGTCAGTCAGTAGTAAATTCACACTAATGCTAAACCTGTCATACCAGTAAAATGAAAAAAAAAATAAATCACATATATATTTTTTGGGGGCCACAACAAAGTTTAAGCATAGCTGCGAGGGTGTGTGCTTCACACAGCTGTGCTTAGCATAGCTTAAATATCTGGAGTTAAATAGGAAAATATCAACTAAGCAAGTAATCCAAAATAATGTAGCTGTTAGAACTGCAGCTTTGTATGCAGGCATTCATGGTTCAAGCCCCAATGAAGTCTTTACACGTTTACATGTGAAAGCAGTTGTAAAAGTCATATGTTGTAATAAATGAGGTAGTAAATAATATTTATCATCCAGGGTAGTGTAGCAGAACCAAAAATAAGGTGTCAGTCCAGGAAAGATGTGAAACCCCCATATAAACACAAATGCCCCAAACAGTATAGTAACACAAGAATAAATGTAATGAAAGTACATAGGGGGGATGTCAGGGAAGGTAAACATAAAATTATAATATGTCAGGAATGATGAGTCAATCCCATAAAGCTGATAGTCTATAAAATAAAACTTAAGCAATGCTAAGCATTGCACAGCTATGCTTACCAGGTGTAAGCATTGCTGAAATATGAATGCTAAGTAATAAGTAGCCCAGCTAAGTGGATTTGCCCTTTGGTAAGCAGTGCTCAGTGGTGGATCCAAGAATTTGCAGAAGGGGGGGCGCAGTATAGAAAGGAGACATTTCAGATATGTGGAAAGTAGATGAATGGGATGGGGGCTGTAGAAAGAGGACCAGCTAGAGCTGCTCTGACAGCAGGTATGAAAAGACAGCAATATACATTCAGCTGTACATCCTTGTAGTGCAGCTATGATATTGGTAGTAGGTAACTCCTATCTAGCATACATCAAATTTACAGACAGTACCAGATGTTTCAAGGCATGACCGGGAGTGATGTCTGGTCATCTATGCCAAGACATAATCTCTTTTCATGATGGCATTGCTTACATATGCATTATGATACCCTAGGAAACAGTGCCAATGAAAATGATGTGACCACAACAAGTATTGATAATGCAGGCATTGTAACCTGGTAACCCCAAATATCCTATTAACTGGTGACTCGACTGTCTGCTAAATAGGTTTGTAGATCACTGGTCAGTGTAAAAAAAGTTTCTGACAGTATCATGTCTGTCTGGGGCCAAAATTAGGGATCTCAGCCCTGATTACGTTTGCATGTTCTCCCTGCATTCGCGTGGGTTTCCTCCGGGTACTCCGGTTTCCTCCCACATTCTAAAGACATGCTTCTGGAGCGTTTCTCTCCGGGCCTCCACTGAAAACACGATCTGTGGAACCTAGTCAGACTTTCCTGGTCAACAAATGTTAAATAAAATAAAATAAAATAAATAAATAAAGTAAAGGTAACTATGACATGACCATTGTTTATGCTGCAGTCAAAACTTAAAAGTCCTTCCTCTCACATGTGCAATAGGATGGGGTGGGATTATCAAAGATCCTAACAAGCACAGGAAAATAACACCTGCTTAGAGAAGTCTTCTCAATCACCTCATGCAGCACCTGAATCCTATAACAAAACATTGGTATTCAATCAGTGGCTAAGGGCATGGTGTCATACAGAGGAGATTCACTACTTTCCTGTTTATAGTATTTTAATAACAATGCATTATCAAAATATGGTTCAAAATGCACATCATAGATTATAGTATATGCCTCCTTTTGCTGAATCTTGTGGCATTGGGAACTTATGTAGACATTGACTAGCATGTGTCTATTGTTATCAGAAAGTACTTTTGTATACTGCATGGCTTATAAACAGAGGGATTGTGTCTAGAGCTAGGGATGTCATTGTTCTCCTTTACTTGGCCCACATTAGGTCAGTCATTGAATATAAGACTCCCTTCAGTATGTATTTGTCCAGACACATGCAACAACTGGAACACATACAGGGATACCTTACCAAAAGGATAGAAGGCCTAATCAACATGTCCTACATGGATGAGTACAATGTCCTGTTGCTATATTTGATATCCTATAGACTGCTAAGAGGTGATCTGTGTCTGGCATACAAGGCATCCTCCGACTCAGTACTGATGGATTTACTAAACATCAGCAAGTCAGCTGTCATCAGAAATACATAGTTTAGAGAGCTAAACCTCTTCTGCAACATCAGCAGAACAGTTTTAAGGAACAGATATATTTTGCATAGGATGCCACTGCTATGGAACAGACTCCACATCCGCATAAAACAAAGTTCATCCCTGTCCATTTTCAAGTACAACTTAGATCTGTGGATGGGAAACAGAAAACCTACCCCAGGAATGCTCCCTGTGCTACCAATGGACAAAGGCAGCTCCTAAATGTTTTATCACACCACAAATTATCGATGGTATGATCACAGTTATTCTCATTAGGGGTCATATATAATTATCGACCATGGGATGGTTAAGGTCAGTCTCTAACCAAATGGGATTGGTTAATTTGAGTACAAGATGTGAAACTGGCTAGGCTTAAACTAGCCTACAAAACCTATGCATTGAAGAGGTAACAGCACTTGATGAAGGTCTCACAGTGCATAATGCTTATCTTGACTATGCTCAAAACTTATAACACTATTCCTAATAAGGGAAACTGATAAATTAAAGGCACTAAATGTCAACCCATAAGTAGTTCAATGGATAAAACATGATTAAGCAACAGGATGTAGCAAGTTAAGCTGGAGGTTTACTTGTCTACCCCAACAGGGGTAATTAGTGTAAACCACAGCAGCACTGTATCAATGCAATATGAAGTTGGCTGCAGATAATCAAATGTGATAATAATTACAAACTGATTAGCATAATTACTTCAAGAAAATATGTGAAAGTTTTCTAAGATGGTGTACAAAAATACATGTTTAGTTCAGCAGTAATGGCACCAGTGCTAATGCCACTAAGTGAAGCAACATGAGAAATGGCAAAAAAAAAAAATAATATAAATTATGACTGCAAAATAAAATGCCATTATTAAAGATCCAAAGGTAATAGAAGACAATAGTATAAACTGTGGCCAACATGTACTGACAAGAGTCAGACAAGCATAGACCATAACTCACCTCTAAAGGGAATACAGAGCTAGAAAAGACTGTTTCATAGGTAGGTACTAGGCTATCAGCCCAAGGGGTCTACATAAGCCTAGCCAGCATGGTTCCATAGCTTACACCACCCAAGAAAGTTATTTTCCTGTTCCACTGTTGAGCAGAGACACATAAGTGATCCCTGGGGTGTATTTGCTATTTCCCATCCACTCATCAAGATTTTTCTTGAAGAGTGTTAATGAAGAACTTTGCTTGACATAGATGGGTAGCTTGTTCCAGAGTATAGGAAGTCTCTGGGACAGGAATCTATCCCTCCAGCATGTCCTGTTTATCGTAGTGACAAGGTTTAGGTCCTTAGAGAGTGTAGCTCGGAGGGCTTGGGATTTCTTTAGGTGTAGCATGTCCAACAGCTCTGGGTTTGACATAGCTTTATATGTTAGGCAGAGATCACCTCGGAGTAGGCGATATGCTATGGAGTAAAGCTGGAGTTTTTTGAGGTGGTCAGTATAGGGCATTTGTTTGAGGCCAGTAATCCTCTTTGTGAGGTACTTCTGTGGCCTTTCCAGCTGCTGCAGATGTCTTGTGAGGTACATTCCAAAAGGGGCGTTGTACTCTATAATGGGTCTAATGAGTGATGAGTAGAGGGGAACAATGACCTCTTTTTTCCTGGATGAGAACCCTTTTATGATGAGGTGTGCCACGTAGAAGGATTTCCTGACTACTGTGGCGATGTGACTATCAAAGGAGAGACTACTGTCCCCCTGGGTCCCAATGTTTCTTATCACACATTTGGTGTTAAGTAGATTGCTGCCCATGTGGTAGTTCATAGGTACAGAGTTTTTACCAAAGGGGATGACACTGCACTTTTTGGCATTGAGCTTGAGGCCATGGCTCTTTCAACGGGCATCTGTCTCAGTGAGGCCTTTCTGTAGGATGTCCACATCCATTTGGGGACTTGACTATGGCTCCTAGTTTGCAGTCATCTGTGGACTTCATTAGCCAGAGGCCTTCTGTGTTAGCCTGTACTTCAGAGAAGTAGATACCAAACAGGAGAGGTCCAGGACGGAACCCTGTGGTACTCCACTTGTCACTGCTTTGAAGTCAGATTTGGAGTCTGCAACTTTTACAGTGTGGGTTCTGTCAGTGAGCCAGTTGGCAACCCATTTTGTGATGTAGGGATTTATACCTAGTTTAGTGAGTTTAGCTATAATTCCAGAATGGGGGATGGTGTTGAAAGCTTTGGCGAGGTCAAGATAGGCTGTGTGAACCACCTTACCCTCATCCATGGCTTTGGTGACTGCCTCAAAGAAGTCGATCGGGTTCAGGAGGCATGATCTGCCTTTCACAATCCTAAACTGGGTGGGATCCAGAGTTTGGAGGTTACCAATGTCTTTGTTTATGAGTTCCATGATGATACGTTCCATGGCCTTGCAGACCAGGCTCGTCAGGCTAATAGGTCGATAGTTCCTGGGATCAGTGGTGGCTCCCCCTTTGTGGAGTGGGATAACAGTTGCTGTGCGCCATTCAGTGGGTACAAAGCCTGATGCGAGGCTATTATTAAACATGGTGCTTAAGTGGGGAGCCAGTTTGTTCTGAAGTTCATGTAAAATGCAGCCTGGGATGTTGTCTAGTCCCATGGATGCTGTGTTTTTGGCTTTAGAGAGTGCAGCTTTTATCTGCGTAGTTGTGATTACAGGGACTCTGCATTCTTCCTGTATAGATATGAGCCCTTTAGGGGGTGAGAGGGGGGTAAAGTTAGCACTGAACCTATCTGCCAGGATGTTGGCAATATCAGTTGGTTCTGTAATTTTCGTGCCTTTGTGCTGTAACTCAGAGCAGATCTGGGTGTTGCCATCTAGATTCTTGACATAGCTATATAATGCTTTGTGGTTCTCCTTGGATTTAGTGGCAATTTTGTTTTCATAGCTAGCTTTGGAGGATCTTATAAGGGATCTCAGCTTCTTACTGAGGCTGACCAGGGAGCTCCTCCACTCATGGGATTTTACTCTCTTTTGCAAAAGTTTCCTCCTTCTGTTGTACAGTTTGTTTATGGCAGGGAACCACCAGATTGGCTTCTTTTTTTTGGAGGATAGCATCTTTGTTCTGTTTGGGATAGCACGATCCATGCACTCGTGTAAGTGCTTATAGAGTGCATTTGTGTAGGATTCAGCAGTTGTAACTGTATTGTCCATCTGAACGGCTGTCATGAAGTTCACCACTTCTGTCTGAAGAAACATGAAGTTGGCTTTGGAGAAATTTTTTACTGTGGTTTCCTTAATGGGGGGTGGGGGCAGGATGTGGATATCAAGGGTGATAAGCTTATGGTCGGATTGGACCAACGAGGAGTTGACTTCAGGTGTGGAACACTGGTCACTCATGTTGGTAATGACTAGGTCTAGGATATTGTTGCCCCTGGTGGGGGTGTGGATAAGTTGATCTAGGGCATTGGAGTTTATGAATTCCAGAAAGCATTGAGCTAAGAGTTGGTACATGAGTAGTTTTCCCAGTTAATGGTGGAGTAGTTGAAGTCGCCCATTATTAGGGTGTTTGGTTGAACGCTAATATTTTCCAGTACATCAAGAAAAGAGGAATGAGAATCCTGGGGCATGGTGGTGGATCTGTAGCAAGCTACAATTTGGATTGCAGTTTTGCCCAGAGTTAGTTGCACTTGGATAACCTAGGATGCATTATGCTGAGCAACTAGCCTGGAGGTGTGGATATCCTTAATGAATATGGACACACCTCTGCCTTTGGTGTTTAGGTCCAGGTTACATGGCCGAAAAGTGAAGTGTGGTATGAGTTATAGCCTGGTAGTGCAGGGGTGCTTTCTCTTGCCTTGAACCAGGTCTCAGTCACTGCACAGATATCGATGTTCTCCATTTTAAGGAGTACCTCGAGTGAGTGCATTTTGAGATGTAGACTTCTAGCATTGAGTAGCATTACCCTCAGTTGTTGCTTGCCTGTTCCTGTTCTGGTGATGAATTTGTTATTTGAACCCTGCCTAAAAAAGGCACTATAGGGGCAGCAAGAGCCTTAACCAGTATTCGGAATCCCAGGGGCAACAGATGCAGGCCATCTGTGGCAAAGCATCGTGGTCTGTCAACCATGTCATCCCAAGCAGACAGATACTGGATCCCCTTAGAATGACACCAGAAACTTAGCCAGTTGTTGAAGTCAATCATTTTGTCCTTGTACTGCGATGGCAGAATGCTACTCAGGGCTAAGGTCATACCTGCTTGGGCTACAAGATCAGAGAGCTCTTCCATGTCTCTTTTCATGTAGTCCAGGGAGGTATGTCTCAGTTCATTCACAGCAACATGGACAATGACAGAGTCATATTTGTACTTGTTGTGGAGTAACCTGAGTGCGTGGGTTATGTGGTGGATCCTGGCACCCAGCAGGCAGCTGACAGTAACCTTCTCCTTGTTTAGCCTGGTGAATGCGACATCAGTGTGCCTGACTATATAGTCACCTATAACTAGTGTGTTGGGCACGTTGTTTTGCCTTATTGGCTGTGGTTGAGTGGTACACTGATTCTGTGGGTTATGTGTCATATGGGTTGTGTTGGGGGATGGAGGTTGCTTGCGTTTCTGCTTTGGAGGTCTCTGTTGCTTAGACAGATTATTATTGAGAGCCTCCACAAATGTTTTTGTGTTACTATGTGTGGATTTTGGTGGTGTAGATTCAGTGAGATTATGTGATGAGTGAGTATGTTCTGTAACTAGTCAAATTCTGTCTGGTCACTTTGGCAAAATCAATGTACCACTTCATACCTTGCCAGTCCAACACATTATTTAATATAATGCTGTGTTGTAAAGCTTTTAGACAAGCTACATTAAAAGACTTGACAAAACATACATTTCTTTGCTAGGAGAATCATAGAGCTGGAAGACCAATTCAGAAAGGCTTCTGGAACTGTTATTATAGTCTGTTTTCTAACAGTTAGTTATATATAGTCT
The DNA here is from genome assembly GCF_019279795.1 of Protopterus annectens. NCBI lineage: Eukaryota > Metazoa > Chordata > Ceratodontiformes > Protopteridae > Protopterus > Protopterus annectens. The sequence continues at coordinate 741,735,873 of NC_056736.1, forward strand.
CTACCTGATCTGTAATGCATTGCCTGGTACAGTACTGTGTGAAAATCTCTGTCTGGAATTAAAATTGTAAATCTGAATGCATGACTGGCCTTCACTGTGGGGAGCAAGCAAAAGATTCAGGAATCTAATACTAATGATGAATAATATCAATACAAAGAGTACCATTTACTTTACCTATTATCTCCTAGGATTATGGAATAAACTTCAGCTTACAATGAGAAAACATCAGTCATCAGCTTCCTTCAAAGATAATTTTGATAGGTATATATATATATATATATATATATATATATATATATATATATATATATATATATATATATAGGAAGTAGGAACCATTAGCATTGGGTCTGGGTAATCATACTACTTTTTTAAAGGTCAGTAGGTCATTAACTTGACAACTCTACCTATGAACCTATAAGAGTAGGGGGGTATAGAGGATTACAGCCACATCACATTCAGTGTCTGTGTACTACTAAACTATGATTGCCAATACTTGGTTGGGAGGACAAAAATAATTAATCTGACCTCGCTAACTGTCATTATCATAAATCACGTATGTGCACATTGTGCATCAAAAATGATAAGTGTAACTAGTGCTGAGGTGGCACTGCTGTGACAAGGGGAGAAGAGGTCTAGTAACCCACCCATTCAGATGTACTCACTGACCTTTCATGGGCAGAATTACATAGCCTGTGCCTCATTGTCAGGAGAACACTGTGCCTCATTGTCAAGAGATAGAAGAAGACCATTGCCGCAACAAATTTGCAAGCGTGTGTGTATGTGTGTGTGTGTGTGTGTGTGTGTGTGTGTGTGTGTGTGTGTGTGTGTGTGTGTGTGTGTGTGTGTGTGTGTGTTTATGTTTCTGTCTGTGTGTGTGAGTGAATGTGTGTATGAAAGCAGAAGAGTGTGTGTGTGTGTGTGTGTGTGTGTGTGTGTGTGTGTGTGTGTGTGTGTGTGTGTGTGTGTGTGTGCGTGTCTGTGTGTGTGAGTGTGTGAGAGAGAGAGAGCGAGAGTGATTCACCTTTCCCCTGGCAGCAGCATCAGTTAAGAGATTTCTGTAACTCTCGACCATACTTCACAACCTCTTAGCACAAGAAATCTGGACACAGACACAAAAAAACGGGGCAACAAAGGACCGAAAATAGGGATGGATTTTAAATATTGCTCTTATAAACTTAGAAAGTTGCTAGAATAACAGGGTTTCCGATAGGATGCATTTTCTGAAGCAGAGGTGTGTTTGTGAGAGAGAGCAAGTCAGAAGACTACTGGCAACAGCACCAATAAAGAGGTTTGCATACATCTGGACCTTTCAGCTGAAGAAATTTGGATAAAGCCTAAAATAAAGGGGGAACAAAGGCTCTAAAATAGAAACAGATTTTAATTATTGCTCTTATAAAAATTACAGAGTTGCTTAAGTAAAGGATTTGAGTTAGCATGAATTTTCTGAAGGAAATAAAAGGCTGCAATTCAAATGTAAGTCATTATATAGTAACTTCAATCTTCAATGACTGCAAATGAACCAAACGATTTAGGAGTAAGGGACCAAAAGGTAAAGTAAATACCTGGTTATTTTTTTAAAGTGTTATATTTTAGATGTAACATGCTTCCTCCAACACTATTAACATATAGTACAGCAAGTCTGAAATATTAAGTGGAGGAACTATTCTACATCAAAAATATATTAAAAAAATACAGTAATAAAAAAGTAAGTAAAACACAACAATTTTACAGACAGCTGATTCTCTAAGAGCACTAATGCCCTCCAGGGTATGTGTTAATATGTAATTAATGCCCTTCCAGGAGTGTAGTGGCCCTCCGCCTGTGGCAGCGGGCCTCATAACACCCCTGGGCAGGCATTACTTACACATTAACACACACCATGTTGGGCATTATTGCTTACTTACTGAATGATCACTTGTGACATAGGCAAACTTACATTTATATAAAGGTAATCAAACCATATTAAGTTCACTTTTACAAACATTATACATTACATTTATTGTTATATGCCATATAACCAAAGCAACATACATAAACCATTCCTCCTCCAAAACATTTTTCTGCATGCGTTGTTCCCATAATTTCCATTTTTCTGTGTAATTTGCTTCTGCCCTTTTCTAAAGATCCCACTTCCTGTTTTTTTATCTCTGTTATAATATTTACTACCTTAAGAATAGTTTGTTTAGATTTTAATTTCTGTTTTCTACTAATTGCCTTTTTTGGCAGCCAGCAGGTAAACTTCTACATCTTTAACCAGGTACACATACTCTGTATTGCCCCCTACAGCCAAATTCAACACTGACATCTGGCTAGAGGCAGAACTAGCTGAGCTGTGCAGCATTTAGTTGTGTAATCTATTTTGCTCAAATAATGTCCACTGTGGTTCCACTGTGCAGTTTCAACAGTCCCCATATAGTCTTGGCGTTCTAGGGTACAGAAAACATAATTGATGCTTGTAGTTCTAGGCATACAGTGTTGTGCAGCAGAACTGCAAGCCATAATAACAATAATTATTATTATTATTATGAAACCAGTAGCACTTGTGGTTAAACTCTGTAAAAAGACTGCAAAGCAATGTTTAGCACTGAAGTCTGAATGGTAAGAGTGAAAAAACCATGCAGTTGCTAAATGACTTGATACAGAAATTCCTCTGCTCGTGCAAGGTATGTGTGGCAGGACAAACAGGTAGAGGCATTCTTGACATAAACTGGGGTTTGCATCAACAGACCTTTTCTGAAGAAAAAGAAGCATGACACCAACATAAAGCATTACTGACTAACCCGTATCTTCAGCACTTTGTCAGAAAATCAAACGTATAAATAACATGCTAAGATAATAGGCAAAGTCACTGACATCTTGCAATGTATGTTGATATTTCTGCTGCAAAATACACAGTAAAGCACTTTCTTTTTGTTATTTTTTTTTCGGTTTTGTTACTTTCTCATTAGTCTGCTTGGTGTATCTGCGAAATAGCGGAGTCTCGCTACTGCAATCGCGACTTGTGAGTGGGAACAATTTCCCTTTAAATTTACCTTAAAAGATATTTAGATTACAAGATTCAGCACCCAATCTCAGTCTTTCTTGTTTAGCTGACAACTTACAGACCACCCATGGTTTTGCTATTTCATGGAGTCATTGCCATTTGTCTGATTGTTCCAAAAAGAAAATTACATTAAAAAAAAGAAAAAAGATAATCAGATGCATGCAGCACCAGCAAGTATGAGAGTCTGATCACACAAAAACTCAGTCAATTAAGGCACTGCAGAATACTGTAAGTCATTCATATTAAAACAGTAGTGCAGACACGCTGTGAAAGTATATTTACAGGTAGTAACATTGGTGGAAATTGGGCTACTGTTGGCCGAAGGAGGAGAAGAGGTGGAAGGCATGGCCGAAGGCAGGAAGAGAGGAGAAAGGCTAGGACTGTGGTAGTGAGGGTCGGAACTTTGAATGTTGGCAGTATGACTGGTATAGGGAGAGAGCTAGCTGATATGATGGACAGAAGAAAGGTTGGTATATTGTGTGTGCAAGAGACCAGATGGAAGGGCAGTAAGGCTAGGTGTATCGGAGGTGGGTTCAAATTGTTTTATCATGGTGTGGATGGGAGAAGAAATGGCGTAGGAGTTATTCTGAAGGAACAGTATGCTAAGAGTGTTTTGGAGGTGAAAAGAGTGCCGGATAGAGTGATGTTTATGAAGCTAGAAATTGATGGTGTATTGATGAATGTTGTTAGTGCATATGCTCAACAAGTTGGGTGTGCAATGGATGAGAAAGAAAAATTTGGGAGTGAATTGGATGAAGTGGTGATGACTGTACCCAAGGGTGAGAGAGTGGTGATTGGAGCAGATTTCAATGGGCATGTTGGTGAAGGGAACAGAGGGGATGAGGAAGTGATGGGTAGATATGGTATTACACAAAGGAATGCAGAAGGTCAGATGGTAGTGGATTTTGCCAAAAGGATGGACATGGCTGTGGTGAATATGTATTTTAACAAGAGGGAGGAGCATAGGGTGACATACAAGAGTGGCGGAAGATGCACACAGGTGGATTATATCTTATGTAGGAGGGCCAGTCTGAAGGAGATTGGAGACTGTAAAGTGGTGACCGGAGAAAATGTAGTTAGACAGGATAGGATGGTGGTTTGTAGGATGATGATGGTGATCAAGAAGAGGAGGAGGAGTGTGAGGGCAGCACCAATGATTAAATGGTGGAAATTGAAAAAGGGTAATTGTGAGGTGGAGTTCAGGGATGAGTTAAGACAGGCACTGGGTGACAGTGAAGAGTGACCAAATAGCTGGGTAACTACGGCAGAGCTAGTAAGGGAGACAGCTAGAAAGGTGCTTGGTATCACATCGGGACAGAGGACAGATGACAAGGAGACATGGTGGTGGAATGAGGAAGTACAGGAGAGTATACAGATAAAGTGGTTGGCAAAGAAGAAGTGGGACTGTCAGAGAGATGAAGAAAGTAGACAGGAGTATAAGGAGATGAGGTGCATGGCAAAGAGAGAGGTGGCGAAGACTAAGGATAAGGCAAATGAAGAGTTGTATGAAAGGTTGGACACTAAGGAGGGAGAAAAGGACCTGTACCAATTGGCTAGACAGAGGGACCGAGCTAGGAAAGATGTGCAGCAGGTAAAGGTGATAAAGGATAATGAGGGAAACATACTCAGAAGCGAGGAGAATGTGTTGAGGAGATGGAAAGAGTACTTTGAGTGGTTGATAAATGAAGAGAATGAGAGGGAGAGAAGGTAGGGTGATGTAGGGATAGTGAATCATGAAGTACAATGGATTAGCAAGGAGGAAGTAAGGATATCTATGAAGAGAATGAAGAATGGAAAGGCTGTTGGCCCAGATGACATACCTGTGGAAGCATGGAGGTGTTTAGGTGAAATGGCAGTGGAGTTTTTAACCAGATTGTTTAATGAAATCTTAGAAAGTGAGAGGATGCCTGAGGAATGGAGAAAAAGTGTTTTGGTACTGATTTTTAAGAATAAGGGTAATGTGCAGAGCTGTAGTAACTACAGAGGGATAAAATTGATCAGTCACAGCATGAAGTTATGGGAAAGAGTAGTGGAAGCTAGGTTAAGAAGGGACGTGATGATTAGTGATCAGCAGTATGGTTTCATGCCTGGAAAGAGCACTACAGATGCGATGTTTGCTCTGAGAGTGTTGATGGAGAAGTACAGAGAATGTCAGAAGGAGTTGCATTGTGTTTTTGTAGACTTAGAGAAAGCATATGACAGGGTGCCTAGAGAGGAGTTGTGGTATTGTATGAGGAAGTCAGGAATGTCAGAGAAGTATGTAAGAGTGGTACAGGATATGTACGAGGGTAGTGTGACAGCTGTGAGGTCTGCGGTGGGAGTGACGGATGCATTTAAGGTGGAGGTGGGGTTACATCAAGGATCAGCTCTGAGCCCTTTCTTATTTGCAATGGTGATGGACAGGTTGACAGACGAGATCAGACAGGAGTCCCCGTGGACTATGATGTTTGCGATGACATTGTGATCTGTAGTGAGAGTAGGGAACAGGTGGAGGAGACCCTGGAGAGATGGAGATATGCTCTAGAGAGAAGAGGAATGAAGGTCAGCAGGACTAAGACAGAATACATGTGTGTGAATGAGAGGAGGATAGAGGAATGGTGAGGATGCAAGGAGTAGAGGTGCAAAGGTGGATGAGTTTAAATACTTGGGGTCAATAGTTCAGAGTAACGGTGAGTGTGGAAGAGAGGTGAAGAAGAGAGTACAGGCAGGATGGAGTGGGTGGAGAAGAGTGTCAGGAGTGATTAGTGACAGATGAATACCTGTAAGAGTGAAAGGGAAGGCCTACAAGAGGGTAGTGAGACCAGCTATGCTATATGGGTTGGAGACAGTGGCATTGACAAAAAGGCAGGAGTTTGAGCTGGATGTGGCAGAGTTAAAGATGTTAAGATTTGCACTGGGTGTGATGAGGTTGGACAGGATTAGGAATAAGTATATTAGAGGGTCAGCCCAGGTTGGAAGGTTTGTAGACAAAGCCAGAGAGGCCAGATTACATTGGTTTGGACATGTGCTGAGGAGGGATGCTGAGTATATTGGGGAAAAAATGCTAACGATGAAGCTACCAGGTAACAGGAAAAGAGGAAGGCCTAAGATAAGGTTTATGGATGTGGTAAGAGAGGATATGCAGGTGGTTGGTGTGACAGATCAAGACGCAGAGGACAGGAAGAAATGGAAACAGGTGATCCACTGTAGCGACCCATAATGGGAACAGCCGAAAGATGATGAGTAACATTGCTCCTGTGACGATCATGCTGTGGAAGGAAAACAATACGAGGAATGTCAGAAATTGTATACTTATAGTGAAGGTGGAAGGTGGGACAAAAATATATGATGTCTGTATGATTGGAGGCTCTTTCTGAGCAGAGTTGAAAGCGGAACATGGGAACATTGCCACACTACCTTTTATGTCTTTCAGGTGTTTTTTTTTTTGTTGTTTTTGTCATTTAATTAGCAGGTAGTTTTCACGGAGGCAGCAGCAGCAAAATGGGGTGGAGTGCACTCCTGCGCCAGAGCCTAAATCTGCCATTGGTGCTGAACCTGCCCCTTTAAGCACTGCCAACCTTAGCTAAGCAGGTTTGCCTGTAGCTTAGCTTAGTTCAGCATATTCAAAACTGTCCAATCACAGCAAAGGACGGGAAAACGGCCGTATTTAAACCTCACAGGTGAGAATACAGCTCATAACCAGTTGTAGCTCCCCACTGTAGGCAGTATGGCTGGTGTTGGAAAGGGTATGCGCTTTCAGGTGCAGCACTGGGGTATACAGGAGTCCAAGGCCATGGTAGGACTCCTTGTTAAAAACCATGATGTGAGACTGCTGCAGGACCAGTACTAGGGCTGCCAATACAAAGTGGAGGCCTGGGAAAGTTTCGCCCACGATCTCAACAGTACCACTGTTATCCCTCGGACTGGTGAGCAGGTCCAGCACCAATATGCCGACTTTAAGTGGAGGAAGAGGGAGCTCTTGGACCAGTGGGTCCAAGAAGCACAGCAGAGGAATGATGTTCCAGGCATGTGTAAGTATTCATATCAATAACTGTTTACCAAAGTCCAGCCTGTGTATGTGATGGATAGATATGCATAAATGTTTCTCTATCTTCTTTACAGCTCCAGCTGAGCGGGCTGCGAACCAAGAAGCACATGAAAGCAGGATGCAAAGGCTGCGTTGTGAGGCTGGTGAGTAACAATCTAGCTTGTAGTATTCATACCAAATAAATATAAAGGAGTAGAATATCACCTGGAAGTACTAAAAATGGGTATGGTTTGTACTGAATAATCCAGATAATATTACAGTAATAGTCTCATATAGGTTATATATAAATAAAACTGTAACTGCCTGTCAATAAGATTCAAAACCCTGGACTGGTTCTCTTTACTCTGGTATTGTATGAATTGAAATGTGTACAGGTTATTCACAGCAACTATGACTCTGAAAGCCTTAAACAATCAAGTATCATCTGACAAAGTTAATGCTTTTGTAAGACATGAGGTAAACTGATATGAAATATTTCATGCACCAAGATCTGATATCTGAATAGTAATGTTGTGTTTACCACTGTTTTCCACACTGTGCTATGTCAAAAGGTATATATAGGAATGTATGTATAAGAATATCGTAATTACAAGGTCAGATTGTACAACCAAGAGAGAATTAGACAGAAAACATTCAAATAAGAAACAGCAGTTTCTCAATAGCTCATTCTGAAGAAATGCAACCTTGTTGCATTTTTAGCTGAAACAGCCAAGGTTCGAATCCCAGGAGTGGTAGTAAGCTGTATGCATAATTTCACCTAGGATTTTATGAATATGTGTAGAAAGAGTCAGGTAGTTGTAACAAAAATTTCCTCCACTGGTCGTCCAGGCAAGAGAAGGTATAAAGCAGCTATAAGAAGGCTGTAGTTATACTGTGTCCAACACCCATGGTCCAACCCCAAGGCTGCAAATGACAGCAAGATAAACACATACACCAAGTGGTCTCCCCCAAGAAATGTTCAAAAGTGTCAAGATGTCACAGCTACTGGTCCCTGCTGCCAACAACCAGGGTGACTGATAGAAATCAAGGTGGGGTATGGCAGGAGTACACACATATACATACACACACACACACACACACACACACACACACACACACACACACACACACACACACACACACACACACACACACACACACACACACACACACACACACACACACACACACACACACACACACACAGAGCTGTGAAAACAGAATTGGAGCACATAGTAAAGACAACCACAAGGCCTCATAAAGTTATGTAAAGAATCTCCATGGCAATACCAAGATTTTCTCTGAGCTGCTAGACGATGGTACCTCCTAGACTGAGCCAACAAATATTGCCAATATACTGGCTGATATATTGAGTGCAAACTTTACCCCTCCCCACCCAAAGGACTAATCACAATACCAGTACACTGCCAGGCACCCAGTATTACTGCTTCACAGGTTTAAACACCACTGTCCAAGGCCTAGAATACAGCTTCTGTGGGACTTGACATTATCCCTGGTTGTGTTCTACATGAACTACAAAGTGACCTGGCACCTCACCTGTGTGTCCTGTTCAAGCACAGCCTCACATCAGGCTTTGTCCCTACTGAATTGTGCACTGCTACAGTCACCCCTCTCAGCAAATGAGGTGTGGCTACAGCTCCTGGAAACTACTGCCCCAACTGCCTGACAAATCTGTTATGCAAAACTTTGGAATGCATCATCATGCACCTAATAAACAGGGATATGGGAATCTGTGGACTTAGGATCCCACGCAGTTTACTTTTGTGAAGGGTAGGTCATACCTGGTCAATCAACCTCGTCAACTTCTTGGAGTCAATCACCTGAGCTGTGGATGAAGGCAAGGTGGCACATACAGCCTACCTTGATCTGGCCAAAGCCTCTGATAACATTCCCCACTCAGGCATCATGCAAAAACTTACTAAGCTAGGCATCAAACCCTATTTCACTAGGTGGTTTGCAAACTGGCTCACAGATAGGACTCACAGTGTGGAAATAACTGACTTCAAGTTAGACTGCTGAGTAGTCATAAGTGGAGTCCCACAGGGTTCTGTCCAGGGTCCTTTTATGTTTGGTATCAACGTCTCTGAAGTCCATGCCAACATGAAAGAACTCTGGCTGACAATGTTTGCAGACAATTGCAAGTTGGGCGCTATTATTAACTACCCAAGTGATGATGGCATCCTACTGAAATGCCTCACTGAGACCAACGACTGGTGTCAGAGCCATGGCCTTAAGCTCAATGTCAGAAAATGTGTTGTCATCCCCTTTGGAGAAAACTCTGTTCCCATGACTTACCACATTGATGGTAGTCCCCTGAACAAAGAAGTCGTTATAAGAGATCTGGGTACACAGGTTAACAGCAATGTCTCTTTTGACCACCACATTGCCACTGTGGGCAGAAAGTCCTTCTATGTGGCACATCTCAGTACTAACAGATTAGCATCCATGAAGGAAGAGGTCATTGTCCCCCTGTACTCTTCTTGACAGAGTGACACAGTTTGCTTCAGCATACATATTCTGATGGATGTGAGGTAGGTAAATGAAATGTATGTCCTCATTTTCTGACAATAATCATATCATCACAGTGATTTACCAGAGAAATGAGAATAATCTGTAAAACAGACCACAAATATGAGCAATATACCTGGACATCCTGAAACAATCCAGACAGTTGACAGGTATGCTCATAACCCCTTACTACAATGAATCTGGGCCAAGGCTTACAAAGTGGTGGGTGGAAGCCATGAAAATGGGTATGTACCTGAAGTACTGGCATAGATAAGCTAACACAGTTGCTGTAGTAACACCCTCCTGTGTACTCTAACATATATTTAGTGAAATAGCACAAGTAACTGAATTAAGGAATCTGCTATGGGTAATTACACATGTATTTGCAAATATATCAGGCACTACAGGGATGTAACAGCACTGACAAACAGACACCACTGTGAAAGTGCATACCCACAACCAATATCACCACAGTCACAGTCACATACTGCTAAGTCAAGTGAACAGTAGAGCATACGGACTGTGTGAACAAATACATCATTGTTTACCATTCACACAATAGCCCTACATATACACTCCCAATTCTCAGTGTAGTCTGAATATTGACCTTGGTACAGGACATGTCCCAGTCTGCCCCTACAAACACATACAGCCAATAGATCAGGAGAAACTGAAGGAGCATGCGCAGTCAGATAAAGAAGGAGCCATAACACTTACATCCACCCCCCTCCATACACAGCCTAAATAACATGTACACATGACATGTGTACACAATCCTGACAGTCTGTTAACAATGGCCAGACATGCACAGGCCTCTCACATGTACAGTTCACATCAGAATGTACAGGCCCAGGACTCATATCTATAGCCTCTTCCCTGACATGTCTGTGGGTCTACTACATCACTGGGATGGTAGCAGGAATGAAGGCAAGACATAATGATAATAAATATGTCTGAGCCTCATTGACATCTGGACAAAGCCTGACATCATTTGAGGACAGAGGCACAAACACAGGGGTAGATTGGACATATTGCTGTCATACATTGAGACAGTTGCAGAGGTCACTGGGTTTGTTGTGACATATCCTTTATGAGGAATATGACATCAGTAATACCAATAGATGTGAGTATTTACCGACTGCATTCCCCAGAGTCCATGACTGATTTACCAAGGGCACCAACTGTCTGTGGAACAGACAAAACATAACAGGCAAACATGTGGCCAGTCTGTGGATAGCGTGCCAGTGGATAGGTATGTCAGAGACATATCACTGTCAGTCATGAAGTCACTCACTAAATGCATGTTCACACAAATCATGTCAATCTATCAATCCACCATGTGTATAACAGCACTGATGACATAGAATCTGTTCACTATTCTGAGGATATGTCCCCCATGTTGTTTGGCTGTCTCCACATGTCCTGTCCTGTGACATATTGTCATCTACTGTATGTGAATCTGTGGTCCACCACCTCAGTAATGTCCCTCACACAGGCAAGGAAAAGGGGCAAGGCCCACATTAAGGAATGTTCCATAAGTTGGAACTAGCAGCAGTATAGAGGCCCACAGCACAATACTATGTAGGCACCAACATAGTGGTATGACCTTAGCAATACCTGCCATCTGGTCATCTGTACAGAGGACAGACAGAAAGTAGATAGCCAACAGGTTATGCATTAAGATGAATGTTTTGAAAGATAGAAGTCTGAAACTGAAAGGTATGCCATTACTACATGACAGCAGTTCTTGATGACATGTCCAAAAAACATAGTTGTCTACAGTTAATGTCAACATATCAGATCAATATCCAATAGAAGATACATAAAAACATACAGCTCAAACACCAAGAACAAGATAGTCAGTACTCAGAGTGCCAGCTTTGGTTCTAATACTACAATCTGCAATCTACTTTTACTTGGAAAAGCACTGTTAAAAGTGCTAACATAGTGATACATTATGTGTTAAACTATTTTTGTCAACCAGTGCACTGTAGCTGGTGTAACATGCAAGTGTGACTGCATATAACCTGGGATACTACCCATGTATAAAACAAATATGAAGAAAAAAGATTGTGGTACTACCCATGTATACCCAGGTGTCCCATACAGTATAGTCACACCCCTTGCTACTGTAATGACAGCACATAGAAGCATGTTATGTACAGGAAATTAAATACACTTATTAAAGATGTCATTACCCTGCTATATTATAAGACTGGAATATGATAAATGGTCACCAGGGCTGAGCTATGCTTAGCAAGTTTAAGCATTGCTTAAATGTAAATGCTAAGCAGATTTGTAAACAAAGCCTACATGGTGTAAACTCCTATTTGTTTAACCGTATGTTAGCACCACTTACCATCATGCAAGCCCACGCAAACATGCTTAAAGCTGCTCAAAACTGCCTTAATCACTCTGTATCCAAAAGTCTTTGTTCTGCCTAGCAACAAAATAAACAGGCCTTGAACCCAGGACCCTGGGCACTATAGCCAAAGCAATTTAGCAGTAAGTGACCTCAGATATATGTTTTTTGGATGTTTTCTCAAACATACCCTTCTTTACAGCCAGTATACAATAGGGAAGAGGCACTGTGCAAGTAGGAAGGATTGGTATCTACAAATATATATATATATATATATATATATATATATATATATATATATATATATATATATATATATATATATATATGTGTAAAGAAACATATACATAGAGAAAGAGAGGTAAATATGTATGGAGATACATATATGTGCATAACAGTATATAGCTATACTACCAATAAATGCTGAGGTGTGTATGTATATATATATATATATATATATATATATATACACACACACACACACACACATACACACCCACACACACACACACACACACACACACACACACATATATATATATATATATACACACACACACACACACACACACACACACACACACACACACACACACACACACACACACACACACACACACACACACACACACACATACATGTCTCAAAATGCCCATATAAACATATGCTGCTGATAGAACACCCATAACTAGGGCAGCATTCACAGTTGGATACAAAAGGACCCATGACACTGACATCTGCCCCCCTCCGCACAGTCCAAATAAAAAAGTGAACAGTACACTGCTACAAAATCAAGATAGGCCATAGGCAATGGCCAGCCATGCAACAACCTCTCAGCAAAACAACTAAAATGACTGAAGATAACAAAGAGAAATACAACCAGCCAGTAATTCACACATATTTATTATACCCTTGATGTCTTGGCCAAGGCCTGCAAGGAGTAGAACATTACAGGAAATACTTCCCTGAATCACAAGAGACAATTAACACCTAATTACATAATTAAATACACAGCCTCAAATTACACTCCTCATTTAACCCCCTAAGGGATAAAGTATCACATTTAATATTAGTACATTGATTATGTACATAACAACTGTCTTTTAAAGAATGTTTCTTCAAATTGAGGAACAGACTTATTCCAAAACAGTACCTTGGAACCCACTACTGTCCCCATGGTGAGATTTATTCAAATGTACAGCTATAGAACTGTCTTCTTTCTTATCAGTAATATGTCTCAAAGTTTCTAACAGCCTAGTTTTAAAACACATGTTACTCTCCCCCACATAACATGTGTTACAAGGGCATCTAAGAACATTATCCATACACCAACCTCTTGAATGTACAGACTCCAACATGTTTTCCAGCCTTTCCCCTCAGCAGGAATGACAGCACTAAATAATGATATAACTATCAACCTCCTACTGTATGACATCTGGACAAAGCCTGACATAATTGGTGGACAGAGGCCCAAATACATGGCCATACTTGAAATATTGCTGTTATACACTGAGAAAGTTGCTGGTGTTACAGGGTTTGTTGTAACATAT
>NC_056736.1:741749865-741762365 GCF_019279795.1 Protopterus annectens
TAAAACACATTTTTAAATTTTTTTTCTGTGCAAAGTAGCATGCTAGATCAAGCTGCCAAATCGTAAATAGAAATATAAGAAAACAAAATCTGAAATGCAAGATAGTGTAGTAGTTAAAGCGCCTGCTTTGCATGCAGTCATTCATGGTTTGATTTCCAATTAAGGCTTTTCACTTTTATATGTGAAAGCAGTACTCATTTTTTTGTATAATTAGTTAGTAAATAATATAGATTTGTCAACCAGAGTAGTGTAGAAGGTCCAAATGTGAGGTGTCAGCCTAATAAAGTTGTGAAACCCCCATATAAACACACGTGTCCCATACTGTATAGTCACACAAAATGTAATGTAATGAAAGCAAGCACATAGGAGATGTTAAGGAAGGTCAACATACATATCATAACATGTCATTAATGAGGAATGAACCCAATGATCCTGATAGTCCATAAAATGAAAGCTGAACAATGCTAAATTGTGCTCAGCCCTGCTTAGCCAGTGTAAGCATTGCTTAAACGTAAATGCTAAGCAAGAATTAGCGTAGCTAAGTGGATTTGTGCATTGGTAAGCAGTGCTTAGCATCTACCTCTTTAACCAATGCTTACCTTAGCTCAGTGGCTTTGCCTGTAGCTTAGCTTAGCTCAGCATATTCAAAACCATCCAAATCACAGCAAAGGTTGGGAAATCATCCCTATTTAAACCTCTCAGGCAGGAATGCAGCCCATAACCAGTTATAGCTCATCACTGCAGGCACTATGGCTGGCATTGGCGAGGGTATGCACTTTCAGGTGCAGCGCTGTGGAATTCAGGAGCCAGGGTCATGGTTGGACTCCTAGTAAAATACCTTGAAGGGAGACTGCTGCAGGACCAGTACCAGGGCTCCCAATACAAAGCAGAGGCCAGGGACCATTTTGCATGTAATCTCACCAGTGCCACTGGCATCCCTTGGACTGGTGATCAGGTCCTGCACCACTTTGCTGACTTGAAGTGTAGGAAGGGGGAGCTTTTGGACCAGTGGGATGGGAGAGGAATGTCCCAGATGTGTGTAATTATCAGTATTAATAGGTATTCTCCAAAGTTCACCCTGTGTATGTGATGGATAGCTATGCATAAATGTTTCTCTATCTCCTGTACAGCTGCAGATGAGAGGCCCACAAACATGGACGCCCATGCTAGCAGGCTGCTAAGGCTGCATCACAAGGCCGGTGAGTACAAATCTAGCTTGTAGTATTTGGGGCAAATAAATAGAAAGGAGTAGAATGTTACCTGTCAGCATTTAAAAATGGGTATGGTTTGTACTGAATAAACAAGACATTAGTAGAGTAATAGTGATTGTAAAATTTATGTCACTACCCTAAAAGGTAGTCTGTACAATTACTCAATGAAGACAATTGAGACGGTTCAGTCTGATATGAACATTCCTTTACTGCATACGAAGTAAGCATCTAGTATAACAATGAAAGATACACATGTAACAAAACCGTACTTCAGCTTACAGCATCAAACTGTAAGAATCAATGTCCTCCATACAAAAAAAGAAGTCCAAACTTCATTATAGTCTCTTTCTTGCCTGCATCAGCAGTTTAGAGAATTTGCCAGAATAATAATTCTTTCCTTTGAAGATGGTCTGCTGACAGTTTGCTTCCCATATTTCAAACATTCCGTTCCTGAAGAATAACTCCTCGGCCTTGCTCTTATCTTGTATGTCCTGTTGATGAGACACAGCTGCATACAAGAGTTCATTTTAACTTGTTTGTAGATAATACATTTCACAGACTGCATAGTTTGTAAAGATAAAATATTTTACTTCTGATTTCTAATAGCAATGAATGCCAAGCTATATGCTTTTTGCCAAGAGTTTAAACTATGTGCACTTTGTGCTGTACTGAAAATCAGAGTATTTATTTTACATTTTCAGACAAATCCACTGACAGCCATTTTTAACTTGCAGAATATGTCAAATCTCACAATTCCCCTCTTTTCAATTAAAAGGCAGAAACTGACTGTTCATTTTCGACTTCAGTTGCACACATTGAAACCTTTTCCAATTTAACAAGGTTAACCATCATGATTTGTTGGATTCTGTAAGTTTTTCGCAAATGACAACTTAGCAATTCCAGATGGTTAATATGACTATAATGCCTAAAACTACTACTACAGGATGTATTAACCAATTTAACAGATTTTTTTCTTGATGTAGACCAACCCATAAAGCTATCCCACCAATTGTGAGCAGTGTCTTTTTTGGTCTTTTCAGCCAAATTAAGTAATTTATCTTTTGCAATGATTTTCAATGCCTCATAATACAGAATACTTGTGTTTCTTTTTTCCAAATACTCTCTGAGAATCTTAGTATTGTTCATTATTTTTCCTAAATTATCCAAAGATACCGATATATTGGAAAGCTGTATTAAATCATAACTCCAATTTATGGAAGTATTCACTTCTATGGTTTTAGTAAACACATAGCTCTGATTATTCCATTTAAGGAAATCAACATGTGATAAACATCCTACGAAAGATAATTGTAAATTATGACCTACATCCCGATCTGTAACCAGACAAATATACTGGGGAGCTACTTCTATAAACATTTGAAAAGAAGAAGGCATAATGTCCCACTCGCACAAATTAACAGAGTGCTGCAGTAAGCATGGTTCATAGACAGGTAATGCTGCCCAAAAAGTAAACCATTTTGAGTCTGTGTGCAATACTCAATTTTATCTGTTTTTCCTCTCATAACTATATAATTACCTTCAAATTGTGGCAACCAATACTCATACCCTTTTGGTCCGAGAAATTTTATAGGTAATACAGTAAACTGAGACGAAACCAAAGAGCACACACATGGGACAGAGTGCAAAGGTCCAAACCAATGATACGAAAAACCAAAAACGGACCAGCACAACGATGATGCAGGCAAAAGTATTTATTATAGACTGAATATCATAAAACAAAATAAATAGTAAGCAAACCGGTTTCGGCTGAAAAAACAGCTTTCTTCAGTGCTGAAACAAAGTTGAGTAATTAGTTAAACAGCTTGAAACATCCTGGTCTTTTATATATACACTCATTTAAAGAGATATTGCCAAAAAAAACTTTGTGGATTGTATATGATGCATCCATCTCATAAAAAAATAAAAATAAAGATGAATAGATGAAGAAATATTAATAAAAAAGGATTGCATAAAAACATTGCATGAAAAACATAGCATGAAAAAGCAGGTTAACAATTATGCCATCTCATTTAATCCAGGTTTGAACAAAGCCCCTAGCCTGGTTATCCACATAGTTTCCATATTATTAAGTTTGTTGTGCCAACCTGCTTTGTAATTCCTATGCATTTGAATTTTATCAATGATAGTAAATTTAAAGACAGCCGTGGTATGTTTAATAGTATGTTTGTAAAGAGCATTGGACAGACGCTGGTTTCTAATGGCACTGAGGTGTTCACTGATCCTCAGTTTAAATTGTCTGGACGTTTGACCAACATAAAATGATGAACAGGTGCATGTAGCTAAGTAAATGACCCAATCTGAACTGCAGTTGCCAAAAATGTTAATTTGATATACTTTAGATGTATTCTTACTTGACAATTCTTTGGTTTTAAGAATATGTTGACAGGCACTGCAGTGCCCACAAGGGAAGCAGCCAAGCAGTGGGTCACCAAATAAAGTCATTTGGACAGGTATTGCTGGTGTGTACATTTTGTAATGTGTCAACCTTGAATGTATAGTCCTACCCCTCCTGTATGAAAAAGCACATTTGTCTGGTAAAATCTCATTCAAAAGTTCATGGGATTTAAGTATATCCCAATGTCTGTCAATGATTTCTCTAAATCTAAATGTATTGTTCCCAAAAGTAGTAACAAATCTGATTGGCTGCCTAGGAATAGAATTTTCATTATGTTCCATATTATGATGTTGTAATAAGGTGGGTCGTGTCACATGTTTAATTTGTTGAATGGTATGAGAGAGCTGATGTTTGGGATATCCACGATCAATGAACCTATCTGACAAATCTTGTGCACAGGCTTCATATTGTTCATGTGATGAGCATATGCATTTCATATGCAGAAATTGGGATTTCGGGATATTTTGGATGATGTGGCGGGGATGAGAGCTGGATGCATGTAGTAATGTGTTATACTGAGGAAACTTCCTATGTACATGTGTAGCTAAAGTATGATCCATCTGTCTGGAAACAACAACATCCAAGAAAACAATCTCTTCATATTCAATATTTAAGGTAAATTGTATATCCCAAGGGTTGTTGTTAAGATATTTAACAAAATCAGACACATGGTCCTTATCCCCAGAAGGACGTAAGATAGTACCTAGAAATTTTACTTCAGATGACATAAATTGTACTTTTTTCACTTTTACCCTTAAACCCTGCTTCCTGTAGTGTTTGAAGGACCTGCATCACCTTAGCTAAATGCTGTTCTTTTGTTTCGGACTGTATCAGTATGTCATCAATATAATGCAAAATTACTCAATGAAGACAATTGAGGCGGTTCAGTCTGATATGAACATTCCTTTACTGCATACAAAGTAAGCATCTAGTATAACAATAAAAGATACACATGTAACAAAACTGTACTTCAGCTTACAGTATCAAGCTGTAAGAATCAATGTCCTCCATACAATAAAGAAGTCCAAACTTTATAGTCTCTTTCTTGCCTGCATCAGCAGTTTAGAGAATTTGCCAGAATAATAAGTCTTTCCTTTGAAGCTGGTCAGCTGACAGTTTGTTTCCCATATTTTAAACATTCCATTCCTGAATAATAACTCCTCGGCCTTGCTCTTATCTTGCATGTCCTGTTGACGAGACACAGCTGCATACAAGAGTTCGTTTTGACCTGCTTGTAGATAATAAACTTTACAAACTGCATAGTTTATAAAGATAAAATATTTTACTTCTGATTTCTAATAACAATGAATGCCAAGCTATATGCTTTTTGCCAAGAGTTTAAACTATGTGCACTTTGTACTGCACTGAAAAGCAGAGTATTTATTTTACATTTTTAGACAAATCCACTGAAAGCCATTTTTAACAGTGATGTACAGGATATATATATATATATATATATATATATATATATATATATATATATATATATATATATATATATATATATATATATATATATATGGTTCTGGACGTATTATGACAGGAAAGATCGACACCGATTTACAGTGAAACATCGACACAGAAACAATATCACTACAAACCACGGACATTTAACAGGTAAGGGGTTTAAATTTCACTAATCAAGCCTACCATGTTCAGGTAAGGTGGCAGTGTTATGCATGTGTTAAATTTAAACCCCTTACCTGAACATGGTAGGCTTGATTAGCAAAATTTAAACCCCTTACCTGTTAAATGTCCGTGGTTTGTAGTGTCGATTATTTCTGTGTCGGTGTTTTCGCGTTGGTGAAGTCGGTGTCGGTCTTTTCCTTGTCCATGTTACATCCTAGAACCATATATATATATATATATATATATATATATATATATATATATATATATATATATATATATATTGGGAGGGTGGCCTAATGAGGGTTGGGAGGGTGGCCTAATGAGGGTTGGGAGGTTGGCCTAATGATTAAGGTGTTTACCTTACAAACACAAGGTGCAGGGTTTGAGTCTCACAAGGGATAATTGGCTAGGCTTGAAATGGCTCGCAAGGGCAGTTAGCCTAGTACTAACCTATGAACCTATGAACCTATATCAATAAAAGTGTCAGTACCTGTCAAAAAAAGTTGAAACCCCGAACTGGATGTGTTTACTTTGGTATATGGTGGTATGAATCGAACTGTGTACAGGTTCTGCACAGCAACTGTAGCTCTGAAAGCATTAAGTAATCACAGCTCATCTGACAAAGATTGTGGAGTTGTAAAAAAGGAGATTAACTATATGAAATGTTCCATGCACCAGATATGATACCTGAATAGTAATGTGTTCACCAGTGTTTTCCAGACTGTGCTATGTCAAGGTGCAAATACACAGTATAAGAACTATCTGCCATGCATGAATGTCACAATTACAAGGTCAGAGTGCAAAACCAAGAGAGTATTAGGCAGAAAACAGTCAAACAAGAAACAGCAGTTTCTCAATAGCTCATTCTGATGAAACATAAACGTTGTTGTATTTTTTGCACAAACAGGTACGGTTTGAATCCCGGGAGTGGCAATAAGCTGTATGCATAATTTCACCCAGGAATTTGTGAATATGTATAGAAACAGTCAGGTAGTGTTAACAGAAGTTTCCTCCACAGGTCTGCCAGATAAGAAAAGGTATATCTTAGCTGTAAGAAGGCTGTACTTATACACTGTGTACAACACCCACTGTCCAAACCCAAGGCTGCAAATAACAGCAAGATAAGTACATACACCAAGTAGTCTCCCCCAAGAAATTTCCCTCAAGTGTCACATTGTCACAGCTAGTGGTCACTGCCGCCCACACCCAGGGTGACTGATAAAAATCAAGGTAGAGTATGGCAGTAGCACACACACACACACACACACACACACACACACACACACACACACACACACACACACACACACACACACACACACACACATACACACACACACACACACACACACACACACACACACACACACACACACACACATACCTTCAGCCAATTTGAAGGACTGCCAATTGTTTTGAGATATCTAATATGAGTGCACATATGTAACCCTGACTATGTGAATAGGGGTAGAAACAGTCAGCTACTGTAAACCGAAACTTCCTCCACAGGTCTGCCAGGTAAGAAAAGGTATGAATTAGCTGTAAGAAGGCTGTAATTATACACTGTGTCAACCCAAGGTCATAGGTCAATGTAAAGTGAGGTAATACCTGGAGAGTAAAAGGAGCAATGATTATTAAAGCTGTGAGCAACTGAAGCCTATGCAGTTGTTAATTGACATCTCTCTCTCTCTCTCTCTCTCTCCCCCACCCTATCTGCACCAATATTCTAAACGCATAAATCAATGGGTATGTTTTTCACCAAACCTACTGTTGGGACATGTGTCCTATTGTTCTACAAATATTTAAATGTTTGACTATTAATGTTCCCTGGTCAAATACTATCATTGATGGCCTGCTGCTATCAATGTAACCTGCATGATGTTATAATGCCCACTGTGGTTCCATATATGCAGGTGTTCTGTTTGCTATGCAACTGTTCCAAATCTGTTGTTTTGGGTTAATGGGAATACCAATGCATGCTGTTATAAGTAATCTTGGAATGTGTTTTTCATGACTAACCAACATATGTTATACAACTGCCACACCATAGCACATCTGGGAAGGCGGATCCCAGTGGATCCACCAGTCCCATCTCAACTGGCTCTGGCACCAGGCCCCAGCACATTTGAGACCCAACCTGGGACCTCCTTGCCTGTTGGCCCTGCACCACCTTTGGGTGGAACCACCTCAGGGGATGGGGCCTGTCCCCCCCCGGGAGCAGGCATGGACAGGACACTGTCACCTGTCATCAGATCCAGGGATTGGTGCATAGCAAGCTTTGAAAGGAGTTCAGAGATCTGCTATGCCAGCTTGAGGGTCATGTGGCACATCTTGAGGGTCAGTCTGCCCCTCCTGCTCAGCTCCCAGCACAGCCACCTTTGAGGCCATGAAGTTGCAGTGGTGACTGCTCATAGGTGGGGACCTCAGTCCCACTGCATCCATTTGGGGGCTCGTGAGTGTCCGAATCCCAACCACCCTCCTTGTCCAAGTGTTTACCCCCCACATGTGTCATATACTGGGTCTATATCACATAGTTGAAAGTATGTAACTTTGAACACATAGTGGTCGAACCATTATGTTCGAAGTTACATAACTTTGACTACCTAAAAAAAAAAAAAAACACAACAAAATAAACTGTTGTAAGCAGGGGGCAAGCTCTCCTGCACCCCCATGGGGGCAAGCCCCCCACACCCCCCACTATTTAAATATACCAACTCTGAGATCGCACCACATTGAAGTGAATGGAAACCTCCACGTACAGATATTTCAAGTTCACACGCTCAAACTTTTACAAATTCGAACATATGGTTTCGACCATATGTGGTTTGAACTTGTAAAAGTTCAATGATGTGACAGGAACCCTCATACACCACCCCTGTCTGCTGCCTTGGCTGTCTGGTCTTTCTACCCAACCTATCTCTCCAAATATACCTGCTATCCTTCCCCAACATCCCACTCTCACCTTATAAAAAAAAAAAAGGGCAATCTGTTCCCACAAAAAAATATCACCCCATACATAGCTGTCCATTTTACACACGTGTCCACTGGATACATGTAATCTGGTCTAATTGCCTTAACAGTAGATTACCGTTGTCAACACCCCTCTCTAATAGGTTCATAGGTTCATAGGTAGGTACTAGGCTATCTGCCCAAGGGCCTAAGTAAGCCTAGCCAATGAGGTTCCCTGTCTTACGCCACCCAAGAAAGTTATTTTCCTGTGCCACTGGCGAGCAGAGCTACAAAAGTCATCCCTGGGGTGTATTTCCTATTTCCCAACCACTCAAGATTTTTCTTAAAGAGTGCTAATAAGGAACATAGTTGGGAAGCTTGTTCAAGAGTATGGCAAGTCTCTGGGACAGGAACCTATCCCTCCAGCATGTCCTGTTTATTGTAGTGACAAGAGTGTGTATCATGGCAGGATTGGGATTTCTTTAGCTGTAGCATGTCCAACAGCTCTGGGTTTGACATAGCTTTATATGTTAGGCAGAGATCACCTTGGAGTAGGCAATATGCTATGGAGTAAAGCTGGAGCCTTTTGAGTCGGTCAGTGTAGGGCATCTGTTTGAGGCCAGTAATCCTCTTGTGAGGTACTTCTGTGGCCTTTCCAGCTGCTGCAGATGTCTTGTGAGGTACATTTCAAAAGGGGCATTGTATTCTATAATGGGTCTAATGAGTGTCGAATAGAGGGGAACAATGACCTCCTTTTTCTTGGATGAAAGCCCTTTTGTGATGAGGTTTGCCACATAGAAGGACTTCCTGACTACTGTGGTGATGTGATTATCAAAGGAGAGACTACTGTCCACCTGGGTCCCAAGGTCTCTTTTATCACACATTTGTTGTTAAGTAGACTTCTGCCTATATCAAGGGTTCCCAAAGTGTGTGCTGCAGCACCCTGTCAGCCAAAGCTTCCTCACAGGGGTGCCATGAACTAATAAGCTTAGCTGTTTGTGGTTTATTTTGCAGCTAAGCTTATTAGTTCATGGTGAACTAAGTCTAGACCTACACTGTAGCTTTTTAGCAGAACTGGCATCAAGTATAGCAGCGGTCCCCAACCACTGGGCTGCAGACCAGTACTGAGTTGTGGAGCACTTGGAACCAGGCCCTCAGGTAAGTAAATGCCTGTATGAGTGTGTGTCTATCTGTCTGCATGTGTGAGTGAATGCGTGCATAAAAGCAAACGAGTCTGTGCGTGTGAGAGAGATCGGGAGAGTGAGAGCGATGTGTGAGTGAATGTAGGAATGAATGAAGAAGTGTGTGTGTGTGTGTGTGTGTGTGTGTGTGTGTGTGTGTGTGTGTGTGTGTGTGTGTGTGTGTGTGTGTGTGCATGTGAGATCGGGAGAGTGAGAGCGATGTGTGAATGAATGCAGGAATGAATGAAGAAGTGGCTGTGCATGTGAGATTGGGAGAGTGAGAGCGATGTGTGAGTGAATGAGGAAGTGGCTGTGTGTGTGTGTGTGTGTGTGTGTGTGTGTGTGTGTGTGTGTGTCACGGGGGAGAGAGTGAAGAGTAAGAGTAATCCCTGGCAGCAGCAGCAATGAGGTCTGTGTAATGGACCCATACCTCTCACCCTCTTAGATCAAGATATCTGGACAAAGCCGAAAATAGTGGGAGTACAAAGGCACAAAATAGGGACACTTTTAAGTGCTGCTCTCACAAACTTAGAAAGTTGATAGAAATGCAGGTTTTGCATTAGCATGAATTTTCTGAAGGGTATGAAGTATGAAACTCAACTGTCTGTCATTATCGTCTGACTTCAACCTCAATGATCTGCCAGTGTTTTGCCAGAAAATAACAATTCTATGAGAAAAAGACCAAAAATATGAGGCAAAAATCTGGACATTCTGCAAAAATCTATACAGTTGAGAGGTATGCTGGACAGAGCCAAATAATAGGGACAGATTTTAAATATTGCTCTTATAAACTTAAAGTTAATAAGGTTGCCATTAGGTTTGCTTACCTCTCAACTATAGTAGATCAGTGTTATGCTGTTAAGCAGAATGTACACTTTTTTGGTAATTTTTTTGGTAATTGTCTTTTTATTGTACTTTTGAGCTTTTCTCCCCAGGTCTCCTAGTCCAGTCGGGCAGCCTCGTTAAACAAATGTCAAATAAATAAATAAATAAATTAAGTATGCACTTTATGCGTGCCGTGGGAGGGGCCTTGGGAAAACCTGGATTCAGCAAGGGAGCCAAGAATCGAAAAAGTTTGGGAACCACTAGCCTAAGTGGTAGTTCATGGGTACAGAGTTTTTACCAAAGGGGATGACAATGCACTTTTTGGCATTGAGCTTGAGGCCATGGCTCTGACACCAGGCATCTGTCTCAGTGAGACCCTTTTGTAGGATGTCCACGTCATTTGGGGACTCAACTATGGCTCCTAGTTTGCAGTCATCTGTGAACTTCATTAGCCAAAGGCCTTCTGTGTTAGCCTGTACTTCAGAGAAGTAGATATCAAACAGGAGAGGTCCCAGGACTGAACCCTGTGGTACTCCACTTGTCACTAGTTTGAAGTCAGATTTTGAGTCTGCAACTTTTACAGTGTGGGTTCTGTCAGTGAGCCATTTGGCAACCCATCTTGTGACGTAAGGATTTATACCTAGTTTAGTGAGTTAAGCTATAATTCAAGAATGGGGCATGGTGTTGAAAGCCTTGGTAAGGTCAAGATAGGCTGTGTAAACCACCGTACCTTCATCTACGGCTTTGATGACTGCCTCAAAGAAGTTGATCAGGTTCAAGAAGCATGATCTGCCTTTCACAAACCCAAACTGGGTGACGTCCAGACTTTAGAGGTTACCAATGTCTTTGTTTATGAGTTCCATGATGATACCTTCCATGGCCTTGCAGACCAGGCTCATCAGGCTAATATGGCAATAGTTCCCGGCATCAGTGGTGGCTCCCCCTTTGTGGAGTGGGATAACTGTTGCTGTGCACCATTCAGTGGGCACACAGCCTAATGTGAGGCTATGATTGAACATTGTGCTTAGGTGGGGAGCCAGTTAATTCTGAAGTTCATGTAAAACGCAGCCTGGGATGTTGTCCGGTCTCATGGATGCTGTGTTTTTGGCTTTAGAAAGTGCAGCTTTTACATGCATACTTGTGATTACAGGGACTCTGCATTCTTCCTGTATAGATATGGGCCCTTTAGGGGGTGAGAGGGGGTAAAGGTAGCACTGACCCTATCTGCCAAGATGTTGTCAATATCAGCTGGTTCTGTAATCTTTGTGCCATTGTGCTGTTACTCAGAGCAGATCTGGTTGTTGCCATTGAGATTCTTGACATAGCTATAGAATGCTTTGTGGTTGTCCTTAGAATCAGTGGTGATTTTGTTTTCATAGCTAGCTTTGGAGGATCTTAAAAAGGGATCCCAGATTCTTACTGAGGCTGACCAGGGAGCTCCTCCACTCATGGTATTTTACTCTCTTTTGCAACAGTTTCTTCCTTCTGTTGTACAGTTTGTTTATGGCAGGGGACCACTAGATTGGCTTCCTTTTGTTGGAGGATAGTGTCTTGGTTCTGTTTGGGATAGCATGATCCATGCACTTGTTCAAGTGCTTATAGAGTGCATTTGTGTAGTATTCAGCAGTTGTAACTGTATTGTCCATCTACATGGGTGTCATGAAGTTCACAACTTCTGTCTTAAGAAGCATGAATTTGGCTTTGGCGAACTTTTTTACCATGGTTTCCTTAATGGGGGGTGGGGGTGGGATGTGGATATCTAGGGTGATTAGGTTATGGTCGGATCGGACCAATGAGGAGTTGACTTCAGGTGTGGAACACCGGTCACTCATGTTGGCAATGACTAGGTCTAGGATATTATTGCCTTTGGTGGGGGTGTGGATAAGTTGATCCAGGGCATTGGAATTTATGAATTTCAGGAAGCATTGAGTGAAGGAGTTGGTATATGAGTTGTTTTCCCAGTTAATGGTGGGGTAGTTGAACTTGCCCATTATTAGGGTGTTTGGATGAACCCTAATATTTTCCAGTATATCAAGAAAAGAGGAGTGGGAATTCTGGGGCATGGTGGGGGATCTGTAGCAAGCTACAATTTGGATTGCAATTTTTCCTAGAGTTAGTTGCACTTGGATAACCTCAAATGTATTATGCTGAGCAACTAGCCTGGAGGTCTGGACATCCTTAATGATGGACACACCTCTACATTTGGTGTTCTGGTCCAGATTACATGGTCAAAATGTGTGATATGAGTTATAGCCTGGTAGTGGAAGGGTGCTCTCTGGAGCCTTG